>NW_027454258.1:0-90018 GCF_040206685.1 Ascaphus truei | reverse complement strand
GCCTGCTTGTGTCCATTTGTATTTGCACTGGTTGCAGGCTGCACTCATTTCTAATGGTTCCCCAGGTCTCTCTGCTCCCCCATCTTGGTCTCTCACCCCTGTGGGATGTGAGGGGGTCAGGGAGAGATGTGAGGGGGGGGGGGGGGCTGGGAGAGCTGTGAGGGGGGGGAGGCTGGGAGAGCTGTGAGGGGGGGGGGCTGGGAGAGCTGTGAGGGGGGGGGGGCTGGGAGAGCTGTGATGGGGGGGGGGGGGGCTGGGAGAGCTGTGATGGGGGGGGGGGCTGGGAGAGCTGTGATGGGGGGGGGGCTGGGAGAGCTGTGAGGGGGGGGGCTGGGAGAGCTGTGAGGGGGGGGGGCTGTGAGAGCTGTGAGGGGGGGCTTGGAGAGCTGTGAGGGTTGGGCTGGGAGAGCTGTGAGGGGGGGGCTGGGGAGAGCTGTGAGGGGTGGGCTGGGAGAGTTGAGGGGTGGTGGCTGGGAGATGCTGAGGGGGGGGGGGGGCTGGGGAGAGCTGATGGGGAGGGCTCAGAGAGCTGAGGGGGGGGGCTGGGAGAGCCTGTGAGGGAGGCTGGGAGAGCTGTGAGGGGGGTCAGGGAGAGATGTGAGGGGGGTCAGGGAGAGCTGTCAGGGGGAGACCCCCGTTTCTCCTCTCTCTCCCCCGTCTCTCTCTCCCGGCCGCCCGTCTCTCTCCTCCCCCCGTCTCTCTCTCTCCCCCCCGTCTCTCTCTCCCCCTCTCCTCCCCGTCTCTCTCTTCCCCCCGTCTCTTCTCTCTCCCCACCCCCATCTCTCTTCTCCTCCCCCCCAGTCTCTCTCTCTCCTCCCCTGTCTCTCTCCCCTCCCCGTCTCTCTCTCCCTCTCTCGTCTCTCTCCCCCGTCTCTCTCTCTCTCCCCCGTCTCTCTCTCTCCTCCCCCCCGCTCTCTCTCTCTCCCCCCCGTCTCTCTCTCTCCCCCCCCGTCTCTCTCTCTCTCCCCCCCGTCTCTCTCTCTCTCCCCCGTCTCTCTCTCTCTCCCCCCGTCTCTCTCTCTCACCCCCGTCTCTCTCTCTCCTCCCCCCGTCTCTCTCTCTCTCCCCCCGTCCTCTCCTCTCTCCCCCCCGTCTCTCTCTCTCTCCCCCCGTCTCTCTCTCCTCCCCGTCTCTCTCTCTCTCCCCCCTGCTCTCTCTCCCCCCGTCTCTCTCTCTCTCCCCCTCCCCGCTCTCTCCCCCCCCCTCCCCCCTCTCTTCTCCACCCCGTCTCTCTCTCTCTCCCCCGTCTCTCTCTCTCTCCCCCCCGTCTCTCTCTCTCCCCCCCGTCTCTCTCTCTCTCCCCCCGTCTCTCTCTCTCTCCCCCGTCTCTCTCTCTCTCCCCCGTCTCTCTCTCTCTCCCCCGTCTCTCTCTCTCTCTCCCGTCTCTCTCTCTCTCCCGTCTCTCTCTCTCTCCCCCAGTCTCTCTCTCCCCCCGTGTCTCTTCCCCCGTCTCTCTCTCCCCGTCTCTCTCTCTCTCCCCGTCTCTCTCTCTCACCGTCTCTCTCTCTCTTCCCCGTCTCTCTCTCCCCCCGTCTCTCTCTCTCCCCCGTCTCTCTCCCCGCTCTCTCTCTCTCCCCCATCTCCCTCCCTCCCCATCTCTCTCTCCCCCATCTCTCTCTCCCCATCTTTCTCTCTCCCCCCCATCTTTCTCTCTCTCCCCGTCTTTCTCTCTCTCCCCCCTGTCCTCTCTCTCCCCCGTCTCTCTCTCTCTCCCCGTCTCTCTCCTCCCCCCCCGTCTCTCTCTCTCCCCCATCTCTCTCTCCCCCGTCTCTCTCTCTCCCCCGTCTCTCTCTCTCCCCCGTCTCTCTCTCTCCCCCCCTTCTCTCTCTCTCCCCCCGTCTCTCTCTCTCCCCCCATCTCCCCCCGTCTATCTCTCCCCCCCGTCTCTCTCTCTCCCCGTCTCTCCTCCGTCTCTCTCTCTCTCTCCCCCCGTCTCTCTCTCTCTGTCTCCCCCCGTCTCTCTGTCTCCCCCCCGTCTCTCTGTCTCCCCCGGTCTCTCTGTCTCCCCCCGGTCCTCTCTGTCTCCCCCCGGTCTCTCTGTCTCCCCCCCGGTCTCTCTGTCTCCCCCCCGGTCTCTCTGTCTCCCCCCGGTCTCTCTGTCTCCCCCCGGTCTCTCTCTCTCTCCCCCGTCTCTCTCTTTCTCCCCCGTATCTCTCTTTCTCTCCCCCCGTCTCTCTCTCCCCCGTCTCTCCCCCCCCCCCCGTGACAGAACCTGTTGCTAAAATTTTGGAATCCCACCACTGCTTACAATGCATCTGATCTCAGGCGTGTTATTAGAGAGGTTTGGGGCTTCTCAGAATTTCACAAAACAATTATAGGGGTCCTTACTAAAAAAGGTTGTAAAACATTAGAATAATGCTACCCTCACCACTGCATCCGTATGATTTTAATGCATCTGTCTCGACAGGGCTAATTTTAATCTTTGATGAGAAAAGAAATATCTGGCATATACAACAGAGACAACCTGTCATATTTGATATTTTTGTATCCTTCTAATTTTGCCCGCCACAAATCTACATTTTTTATTCCTGGGAATTACATCAGATTTTAATTATCATGAATTTTTACATCTATAAGTGTAACCCCTCTTTTTACCCTTAGACCGATTTCTTATGGCTAAGGCGGGAGCTCAAATTCTCCTCCCTTAGTATGGCTGGTGCTATTGCCTCACTGCACCTACGACCAAAGATCTGACAACAGTACATGACACAGAGTTTTGATTAATAGAACACAGTTCTATCTATATGACCCCTGCTCACACAGTACGAACGATATGCATATATGTGACCCCTAGAGGGACCCATCACTCTTAAAGCAGTAGCCGAAGTTGACGTTTTTTTAATTTATTTATAATTTTCCCCTTTGATCTGTGCACCAATACAATTCACACGGTGATAAGTAATTAGCTAAGTTGCAGATCGATCGGCAAATATTTGGCTCGGGGCTTCACTAAATGACTGTCAGTGCAGCAGAAGAGGACCAAAGATGCAACGTTCTGTGGGGAAGGTCATGTGACCAGGCAGTCACTAGATACAATTGGTGCACTGCTAGAGAGAGGGGGTTATTGTGTGTATATTGGGAGAAGGGGGGTTGGTGTGTGTGTGTATTGGGGGAGATTTTTGTGTGTGTGTGTATTGGGTTAGGGGGGCTGGTATGTGTATTGGGGTAGGTGGGCTTATTGTTTGTGTTGTGTATGTGTATTGGGATATGGGGTTATTGTGTGTGTGTTTATTGGGATAAGGGTGTTATTGTGTGTGTATTGGGGAGGGGGGTTATTGTGTGTGTATTAAGAGAGGAGGTTAGTGTGTGTGTATTGTGCAGCGGGTTCATTGAGAGTGTATTGGGAAAGGGGGTTGTTGAGTGTGTATTGGGGAAGGGAGGTTATTGTGTGTGCGTGTGTGTGCATTGGGATAGGGGGGGTTATTGTGTGTGTGTGTGTGTGTGTGTGTATTGAGGGAGTGGGGTTATTTTGTGTGTGTATTTGGGGAAGGGAAGTTATTGAGTATGAGGAGGGTAGGGGGGTGAGTGAGAGGAGGGAGAGAAATACATGCGGGGGTGAGGATGGGAGTGGGGAGTGTAAGAAAGGGGAGAGAACTAGAGGGGGTTAGAGAGCAAAGTGGTGTGTAAGAAAAAGAGAGCGCGGGTCTCATAAGACTGCCGACATGGGGGTGTCCTGGAGGAAACTCTAGTCCTGGGCCCCGGTAAAGCTGTCGGCGGCCCTGAATATACCAAGTACCAGTGAGAGAACAAAACAAATCTGGGTATTTTGCCTCAGAGAGCAACATCTCATATAAAAAAATTATTGCAAACTATGAAAGTGGGTAGCTTCCTCTATATAGAAAGGAAGGGTATTAGCCAGCTGCACACAGGTGCCTTACAAATGCACAACACCTTCATATCACAACAGAACTAGGGCATTGACCTCGATTTACCTTATGAGAACCACTGCACCTGATACCTGTAGTGGATAGAGGCCAGCACATGGTCTCCTTCCCAAACACTGATAACCGTAAAGCACTATCTACTAACCGGACCTCTAATACCAGCCGTGAATACAAACACGTAGCTCACATCAGTGAATTCACAGCCTTGAGATGTTTCTAAAAGAGGAGGTAGCCTTATAAATCCAGGCGATCCCCCATCGTTCTGCACAGGATACACGCTGATTATCTCTGCAGCCATGAAGCTTCTTTGCTCTCTGGCTCTGCTACCTCTCTTCTTCGCGGGTCTGCTTGCTCAGTGCCCCTCGCCCACTGCCCTGCTGGATGACAATGGAGAGAAGCTGTGTGCCCGCATGTTTGAACACAGCAACCATTACTTTGACCAGTCCTGCGGAGGGGAGTACCTGGATGTCAGGAACGGAGATGACTTCCCTTACATGCCCACGGGGTGGAGGAACAAGATCTCCTCGCTCGTGGTGGCCAGCCGTTGCACGCTGAAGGTGTGGAGCAAGCCTGCCAAGTTGGGTAAAAACCGCTCCTTCTCCTCTGGTGTGGTCTACCAGCTCAAGGACTACGCCAATGGCCTACTTGGCAACTGGAATGACTCCATCCAAGCCTATTTTTGCACCTGCACATGAAAGCACAGTGATCTGAGGGGCACTGTGCCAGATATAACTAACGTGCAATAAATGTGCAATGTGTTCATCTGCATGTCTGAGTCTTCCTCCACCTTCCAGGTTTGAGTTATTTCTGAGCGATACTGCTATTCACAATTAAAATCCTAGCTGTAGCAAAACTCTCGCAGAAACTATAAGGCAGATACACTTTTTAAATAGAAGACTTTAACTATGGTTTATGTTGTCCTTAAATGGTCAGTCCCATGTAGCGGATGATCACACACCCACATACACACACACACCTCCAAACCTTAATGGTATCCACTGTTGACTGGACCACACTCCCCCCTGAGGAATACTCCATCCAATAAGCAGCCACTTTCCTTTTGTTTCAACATTGCCCCTTATTCCCTGGAGTGTGAGCTCTCTGGGACAAGACCCTCACTACCCCTTTGTATCTGTTTGTCCTTTTTTTTTCATGTTATTCTGTTTCTCATTTATATCTCTCTGTCCCCATTGTACCGCGCTGCGGAATGTGTTGGCGCTTTACAAATAAACAATAATAATAATAATAATAACAATAGTAAAGTCCCTTTAAAGCCGCAATCGGCCCAGAAACCTCATATAACCGCGGAGTCTCGTCCCCTGAGCATGTGCTGCTATTGCTTTAACTTAATGACATGTGTATGCAATACGCAGGAAGCTAAAGTACATGCATATGGGAGGTGTTACGTGCCTGGGATATGTACTATAGAAGGTTAGAATAGTTTAATATTAGGAATATACCAGTGAGAAATCGGAGGTCCTTAACAGTTTATTATACACTGGCGACACACTTTATTCGAGCTCGGCTAGTCCCACGAATTCGGGTATACCCGGGTGTATTGAGGTTTGTGACTGTTTTCTGCCCGAGTATATTGGGTTATTTTCTAGGCAGGGATTGAAGCATTTTATTCCCCCTGGCTGCAATACTGCACAGTATATATATATATACTGCATTACAATTCATGAATTTATGCCATCTGGTAGACACGCGAAGCATTGCAGCCTATTAAATCCTAATCATTATCATTTAACAAATCAGCCGCCCATCAGCCAGGCATGAACCCAGGCTGGGAAGGCAAATGCAACGGGGCTTGTCAGAGGTGAGGAGCGGCGCATTCCAGGTATCTGCCAGGTACATACCGGGTATTTGCTCGAATAAAGTGTGTCGGTGCAGTAGTTGCAGGAGTGCACATAATGTTTTATGTGGGATAATAGAATATTTATAGGTTTATTCCCATGTTCTAACATTCAGGACGACACGCTCACAAAATATTGTGTTGCATTTTCCCGGCTCAGTAACTCAGCGTATAATACAGGACTTTCCACTGTCAAAGTGTCCAATTGCAATGCAGGTCTAATGCTAGAGTTATCTAACATTCACATCGCATCAGCAATACGTGTCAGGGTGCAGAAGTGTACTGTTACTAATTGGTAAATAATCATGGTATAATTAGTACTCTGCTTAGAGGAGGGCTATGGGGAATAGAAATGCTCCGTTATTCCCTGGATTCACCACTAGATGGTGCTGGAAGCTCAGGGAATCCAAGCAGTGGGTTTTTTGTTGGGAGTCTATTCTGTCTGCAAATAAAGAAACCCTATAATTATAATCCTACAAGTCATGTTCAGATGTCACTTAAAGGTGCAATCTCACGTAGACTGCACCCCCCCCCCCCCCCCCACAACCTTTTGTAAACAATTTAACAATCTATTTGTCTTCCTTATACAAACCTTACCATGCTGAAAACAAATACTGGGCCTGCCTCTGTTACTTTGGAAAAGGGCAGCTTGCCTTTCTTCAGGGGGCTCTGAATGGGGGTGTGTGGTTTCATTACTCCTATCCCACCCTGTCGTTATCGAAGAGCCAATAGAGATAAGGGCAGCGGAGATCTGTGCAAACTAATGTTGAACATAGTGACAATCTGGGAGCAGCCCGAGGAAATCATACAGCTGTTTCCAAGGCTCAGCGCATCACGTTTACATAACTTTTTAAAACAAGGTTTAAAAATAGTTATAGATGTCCGATTTGGATAAAAGAAGCAATAATCAAACAAATGTGACCCCTTAAACATGTCACTGCCATTAGTCCTAGGAAAAATTACCCTTTAAAGCAGCAATCGCGGTTTTAATATATGTATTTTCCATTCATGTGTCTGATAAGTGGAGACCCCAGAGCTGATCTGCAGCCCCCCCCCCCCCGTTCCCCCCCAACCTCCGGGGACTCCTCTGTTGCGTAGATACTGGGGACACCAGTAGAAAGTCGTCAAGTCGTCTCCCAATGTCAGATCTCCTGTTGACGTTGCAGTTTTCTATTGGCCACTGGAGCAAGGCTAACCCCGCAAGTATTTTTGCCTGGTGGAGAAATTGCCTATATCTGGGGAACTGCGGGGTGGCAGGAAGTTGGGTTACCATGGATGGTCTTCCATGGACCCTCTGGTTCAGGTAACGTAAAAATTATTTTAACTCCCCCCCCCCCTCCATCAAAGGACTCCGTGAAAATAATGGGTGGATAAATAACTTTAAATATATTGAATCAGAAAGACAGAGGGAAGTTTATAAAAAGTGTAGGTTTTAAAGAGTTTCCTCCCAACCCAAGTTAACCTCGAGCTAAATCCCGTCAACCTGTAAAAATAGCGCCAATTACAAGCACGACCTGAGATTTATTACTAAAACATATAAACATCTACAGACTTCTAAACAATTGCAGAGTGAGGATTGGCTTCTGTTTCAAGGAACACTGTGGTTCTGAAGCAGGGATATCCTTAAAACCAGACCTTTGAAAGCTCTTGAGGGCTGGAGTCGGTCACTCTTGCTGCAGATGTTACTAGGTGATAGGGGTCATAATGTTTTCCTATATACTTCACACTAAGTGTGACAGTGTTTCTATTACAGACACTATACGGTCACAGGTCTCTCTATCCACCTCGTTCAGCTGAAACCTCGACATGCTTTTCCCATCATTAGCCTTGTTAAAGTATTGATTACCAATATATGAGTCATTACATTGAATTATCTGTATGGATCAAGAGTGAAAAGCCTCTTAACCTCAACAACATCACACTGCATGGATGTATGAAAGTCATTTAAAGAAGCTCTGGATCTATCAATAAACCATAGTACGGCTGAAATTATTATCCTACTACAAGTGTAGCAGACATTGCCGCTCCCGTCAAAGCAGCGGTCCGTGCTGATCACCCGTACATAGTTACATAGTTACATATATAGTTACATAGTTACATAGTAGATGAGGTTGAAAAAAGACATACACTGGCGGCACACTTTATTAGAGTGCGGCCAGTTCCGCAAGCCGGGAGATTTCCCGGCTTGCTAGTGGCATCCCCTCGGCGTACCGCGCATCACCGATGCGCGGTCATGCGTCATCGGGTGCCTGCGCCCCCTGCACGCGCGTCCAGGGCTCCCCGAGGGAGCCCTGGTGTCCCGCGATGTGGGGGACGGCGGCAGGGGGTTCCGGGGGACCCGGAGAGGAGAGGGGGAAGCCCCGATCGGCGGGCCTCTCCTCCGAGGCTTCGGCGCGCGCCCGGGACATCCCGGCGCGCGCCAGGTTACTGTCGCGGCCGAGACCGGGCAAATGCTCGAATAATCTCGGCCGCGACAGTATGTCCATTAAGTTCAACCTATGCTAAATTTAGACAACAGATACTTTATCCTATATCTATACTTACTTATTGATCCAGAGGAAGGCAAACAAAAAAAAACATTCAGGGAAAAAATAAATTCCTTCCTGACTCCAAGAATTGCAATCAGATGACTCGCTGGATCAACATCTTACCCTTGTTTACTTATATTTCCTGTAGAGAAAAAATGGGAGCAACACCCCCAAACCGATGCTACAAATACTGCGATGCCAAGTCAATGTAAGACAGTCAATATAAGAAAACCGGTATGTATGAGAAATAAGCAAGTGGCCCGTAAAGAATAGCCAATGAAGGTGCAAAGCCGGTGCAGCCACCACCTCACCTGGACTCCGTCGGAATGGCCCTCAAGCCCGCTTGTTGGTAATCTCCCCCGACTGAGCTGTATCCGAGGGAGCTGAACCTCCTACCTCGGACCGCGGGGATGGCAACCCGGGATGCCCAAACCAGATGGTAAAGGTAGAAACCTGTAAACACAGAGCCTCCGGCTGTCTCACCGGGTGCCTGCAAATCCTCCCGCGCAGGGGGTGGCGGCTAATGGGTAACCGGCAGACGATCCACACCTCCACGATAGTCGTCTCCGTCAGATATCTTCTTCTCGTGGTGTACAGGTGGGTTGAAGGAGTCCCGTCTTCACACTGGCTAAACAGGATCCACTATGCAGCTCTGGAGGACATCCTCACGATGGAACAGCTGCTATGCATCACATGAACCGGATAGGCGTGCTGCCATACCAATGATTGATGAGGGACAAAAGGAGTGAAAAGTAGAGCACTGCACAAAGCAAAGGGGCTGGAGGCAAAAAAATGATGAAGAACTATTTATTGGGCATATAAGCCATATGGACCGACACACAATTTAAAAAAACTCTGACGCGTTTCCCGCCGTTGTGGATAAAGCGCCTCCACGGCGGGAAACGCGTCAGAGTTTTTTTTAAATTGTGTGTTGGTCCATATGGCTTACATGCCCAATAAATAGTTCTTCATCATTTTTTTTAGTTCCTGTATACTTTATTTTGCAAGATCTTGTCTTGCCCTTTCCAAAGCATTTTGTATTGTTTTAATATGATGATCCGTTCTTGCGATACGGTAGGGCTCCGCTTTTCGGTGTTCCGCGAACATGGCGGTTTTTATAAATAAATGTTTTCTGACTCAGTGCTTGGTGCGCAACCCAGCACCTGTAACCACCCCCAGCGTCCCGGGTTGCATCATGCAGCCCAAGCTCTCCACACGCGCACGCTCATGATCGGGCACCCCCCCCTTTCCCGCCCAATCCCTTCTCGGCTCGCCTTCCGTTTGCTTCCGGAATGCTGCGTTCTGGGACGGAGTAGGAGGGAGGAGGACAGGAGGTTGCTGGTGAATATATCTTTCCTGTGGGTGTTCCGCTTTTCGGTGATTTTCGCTTTTCGGCTGGGTTCTGGAACCAGCCTGCCGCATGAGTGGGGCCCTACTGTATAAGGGTTTCAATTATTGTCCGGGGGGTTACAATGGAGTTCTTCCCAGAGCGCAGCCTGGTTACCAGCTAGAGATTAAGAAAATCATGATTTTTAACACCAAGAAAACATTAAAAAAAAAAAAACACAGCAAGACATGCTTAGGGGGAAAAATACTAATATTATAGGAGTTATACTTAAATAAAGCAGCAATACTATTCCCCCCCCCCCTTTTCTCTTTTTTTTATATGTAAAGCATGTGACAATGTATAATTCTACATTCTTACCTAAGATGGCCATCATTTGGTGCTCCTGTTATACATCTGTAAAAATCCTAATTGTGTGCCTAACACAGTGGTTTCCAACTTTTTTTTTAGTTAAGGAACCCTAAGTGAAATTATGAGGAACCCCCAACCCGGTCTAATAGTAACTGTGATCAGATGGATTGTAAGTTCTTCTTTATTTGATACAATTTTCAAATGATCTGGTTGCAAGGAACCGCTTAGGGATGCCAGGGGGAACCCAAGGGTTACTAGGAACCCTGGTTGAAAAACACTGGCCTAAAATAATGGGTGCTTCATTCAGTGTAACTCAGCAGCTACAATGTATCCTTACATTACTAAGGCAACATTATCTATTGTTACAGTTTACAGCTAAAACTGCTTGGAACATTGGCAACAAATGCTCACAAACCGGAAAGTGTTGCAAAGAGCTTGCACTGCTGGGGAGGTGGGCTAAAACCTGTGAAATCAAAGTACAGTATACGTTAAAACTCATTAAAAATGGCATTAAGAGTTGAATAATAATTTTTAAAAAAAAACAGACAGTATTACAATAGAACTGATTTAGTAATATATATATATATATATATATATATATATATATATATATATATATATATATATATATATATATAATTTCACATTTTGCTGCTTTAAGGTGTCTAGAAGTGATTCTGTGCCTGCTTATGGGAACCCCAAAAATGCTGCTGTGACTCTCATTCTGAGCAGCAGCGACTTATAAATAATATAAAGATTCATGCCATTATTATGCAGGGCCGGAGTGCAAAGATTGAATTTACTAGGCTGACAACGTGAACTGTGGGAGATCAGATTGACTTATGCCTTGTGTGGCGGTGATGTTTATCATAGTGATGCTCGAGGGGAGAGGGGAGGGAGAGAGGGAGACAGGGAGAGAGAGGGAAGGAGAGAGAGATTGATAGTGAGATGAAGAGGGAGAAAGGAGACAGATTGGAAAAGGAAGAGAAAGAGGGAAGAGATTGATAGAGTGAGAGACAGGCAGAGAGAGTGGTAGAGGGGAGAGAGATTGAGGGGAGAGAGATTGATAGAGTCAGACAAAGAGAGGGCGAAAGGGGAGATAGAGAGGGGGAGATAGCGAGCCCTCTTAGAAAATAAGGGTGGGGGGAGAAGAAATAAGGGGAGACAGAGAGAGGCAAAGGGTAGTAAAATGTCAGATAAGGAAAGGGAATGAAAGAAGGTGCATTATTATAAAGAGAGGTGCATTATTATAAAGAGAGAGGTGCATTATTATAAAGAGAGATGCATTATTATAAAGAGAGGTGCATTATTATAGAGAGAGCTATGCATTATTATAAAGAGAGATGCATTATTATAAAGAGAGGTGTGCATTATTATAAATAGAGGTGCATTATTATAAAGGGAGTTGCATTATTATAAAGAGAGAGGTGCATTATTATAAAGAGAGAGAGGTGCATTATTATAAAGAGAGGTGCATTATTATAGAGAGAGCTATGCATTATTATAAAGAGAGATGCATTATTATAAAGAGAGGTGTGCATTATTATAAATAGAGGTGCATTATTATAAAGGGAGTTGCATTATTATAAAGAGAGAGGTGCATTATTATAAGGAGAGAGGTGCATTATTATAAAGGAAGTTGCATTATTATAAAGAGAGGTGCATTATTATAGAGAGAGATGTGCATTATTATAAAGAGAGGTGTATTATTATAAAGAGGTGCATTATTATAGAGAGAGATGTGCATTATTATAAAGAGAGGTGTGCATTATTATAAGGAGAGAGGTGCATTATTATAAAGGGAGTTGCATTATTATAAAGAGAGGTGCATTATTATAAAGAGAGGTGCATTATTATAAAGAGAGAGAGGTGCATTATTATAAAGAGACGTGCATTATTATAGAGAGAGCTATGCATTATTATAAAGAGAGATGCATTATTATAAAGAGAGGTGTGCATTATTATAAATAGAGGTGCATTATTATAGAGAAAGATGTGCATTATTATAAAGAGAAGTGCATTATTATAAAGGGAGTTGCATTATTATAAAGAGAGAGGTGCATTATTATAAAGGGAGTTGCATTATTATAAAGAGAGGTGCATTATTATAGAGAGAGATGTGCATTATTATAAAGAGGTGCATTATTATAGAGAGAGATGTGCATTATTATAAAGAGAGGTGTGCATTATTATAAAGAGATGTGCATTATTATAAAGAGAGGTTCATTATTATAAAGTGAGGTTCATTATTATAAAGAGAGGTGCATTATTATAAAGGGAGTTGTATTATTATAAAGAGAGAGGTGCATTATTATAGAGAGGTGCATTATTATAAAGAGAGGTGTGTGCTATAGAGAGAGATGTGCATTATTATAAAGAGAAGTTCATTATTATAGAGAGAGCTGTGCATTATTATAAAGAGAGGTGCATTATTATAAAGAGAGGTGCATTATTATAAAGGGAGTTGCATTATTATAAAGAGAGAGGTGCATTATTATAAGGAGAGAGGTGCATTATTATAAAGGGAGTTGCATTATTATAAAGAGAGGTGCATTATTATAAAGAGAGGTGCATTATTATAAAGAGAGAGAGGTGCATTATTATAAAGAGACGTGCATTATTATAGAGAGAGCTATGCATTATTATAAAGAGAGATGCATTATTATAAAGAGAGGTGTGCATTATTATAAATAGAGGTGCATTATTATAGAGAAAGATGTGCATTATTATAAAGAGAAGTGCATTATTATAAAGGGAGTTGCATTATTATAAAGAGAGAGGTGCATTATTATAAAGGGAGTTGCATTATTATAAAGAGAGGTGCATTATTATAGAGAGAGATGTGCATTATTATAAAGAGGTGCATTATTATAGAGAGAGATGTGCATTATTATAAAGAGAGGTGTGCATTATTATAAAGAGATGTGCATTATTATAAAGAGAGGTTCATTATTATAAAGTGAGGTTCATTATTATAAAGAGAGGTGCATTATTATAAAGGGAGTTGCATTATTATAAAGAGAGAGGTGCATTATTATAGAGAGGTGCATTATTATAAAGAGAGGTGCGTTGCTATAGAGAGAGATGTGCATTATTATAAAGAGAAGTTCATTATTATAAAGAGAGCTGTGCATTATTATAAAGAGAGGTGCATTATTATAAAGAGAGGTGCATTATTATAAAGGGAGTTGCATTATTATAAAGAGAGAGGTGCATTATTATAAGGAGAGAGGTGCATTATTATAAAGGGAGTTGCATTATTATAAAGAGAGGTGCATTATTATAGAGAGAGAGGTGCATTATTATAAAGAGAGGTGTGCATTATTATAAATAGAGGTGCATTATTATAGAGAAAGATGTGCATTATTATAAAGAGAGGTGCATTATTATAAAGGGAGTTGCATTATTATAAAGAGAGAGGTACATTATTATAAATAGAGAGGTGCATTATTATAAAGGGAGTTGCATTATTATAAAGAGAGGTGCATTATTAGAGAGAGAGGGGTGCATTATTATAAAGAGAGGTGTGCATTATTATGAAGAGAGGTGCATTATTATAAAGAGAGGTTCATTATTATTCAGAGAGGTGCATTATTATAAAGGTAGTTGCATTATTATAAAGAGAGGTGCATTATTATAGAGAGAGAGGTGCATTATTATAAAGAGAGGTGCATTATTATAGAGAGAGATGTGCATTATTATAAAGAGAGGTTCATTATTATAAAGAGAGGTGCATTATTATAAAGGGAGTTGCATTATTATAAAGAGAGAGGTGCAATATTATAAATAGAGAGGTGCATTGTTATAAAGGGAGTTGCAATATTATAAAGAGAGGTGCATTATTATAAAGAGAGGTGCATTATTATAGAGAGATGTGCATTATTATAAAGAGAGGTGCATTATTATAAAGCGAGGTGTGCGTTATTATAAAGAGATGTGCATTATTATATAGAGATGTGCATTATTATAAAGAGAGGCGTGCATTATTATAAAGAGAGTTGCATTATTATAGCGAGAGATGTGCATTATTATAAAGAGAGGTGCATTATTATAAAGAGAGGGGCATTATTATAAAGGGAGTTGCATTATTATAAATAGAGAGGTGCATTATTATAAAGGGAGTTGCATTATTATAAAGAGAGGTGCATTATTATACGAGAGGTGCATTATTATACGAGAGAGGTGCATTATTATACGAGAGGTGTGCATTATTATAAAGAGAGGTGTGCATTATTATAAGGAGAGCGGTGCATTATTATAAGAGAAGTGTGCATTATTATAAAGAGAGATGCATTATAATAAAGAGAGAGGTGCATTATTATAAAGAGAGAGGTGCATTATTATAAAGAGAGGTGCATTATTATAAAGGGAGTTGCATTATTATAAAGAGAGAGGTGCATTATTATAAGGAGAGAGTTGCATTATTATAAGGAGAGAGGTGCATTATTATAAAGAGAGGTGCATTATTATAAAGAGAAAGGTGCATTATTATAAAGGGAGTTGCATTATTATGAAAAAGGGAGGTGCATTATTATAAAGAGAAAGGTGCATTATTATAAAGAGACAGGTGCATTATCATAAAGAGACAGGTGCATTATTATAAAGAGGGTTATAGAGAAAAAGGCTCAATATGAGGGATTTGAGAGGTTCTGATGATTAGAGGAGGAGAGAATGGAAGAGAATGAGAAAGGTACATTCTATTATTAAATGATTTACCTTGTTTCTCCCCAACTTTCGACCCCACTTATGTACAGCACATATCAGAAAGAATGTAATAAGAAATGCTGAGACAAAACACACAGGGTGAAAAGGGTTAAGTCTCACTTAGCATCCGTTTAAAAGATAAAAAGGCTATGTTTGAAATATTTGTGCATTAAGATTCCTGGGGGATATTAGAGGGGACAGGGGATATGAGAGGGAAAAGGGGGATACAAAAGGGAAAGAGGGGAAGAGGGATACAAGAGAGAAAGTGGGAGATGAGATGGAAATGTAGGAGAGGGGAGAGGAGAGGGAAAGGGGGAGACGAGAGGGAAAGGGGTTAAGACGGATATGAGAGAGAAAGGGGGAGAGGGGGGATACGAGTGAGAAAGAGGGGAGAGGGGGTTACGAGCGAGGACGGAGAGGGGTACACGAGAAAGGGGGGAGAGGGGGAGACAAGAGGGAAAGGTGGGAGAGGGGAGATGAGAGAGAAAGGAGGAGCGGGGGAATACAAGAGGGAGAGGGGAAATACGAGAGGGAGAGGGGGAGATGAGGGAGATGAGAGAGAAAGGGGGAGCGGGGGAATATGAGAGGGATATGTGAAAAGGGGGAGAGGGGGATACATAGTTACATAGTAGATGAGGTTGAAAAGATAAATATGTCCATCAAATTCAACCTAAGCTAAATTTAGACGACAGAAACTTATCCTATATTTGTGTTTACAGTATATTGATCCAGAGGAAGACAAACAAAACACCCCAGTGAGACATTACCCAGTGATATCTCATAAGGGAAAAACTAAATGAGTTCCTGAAAAGATACGATAGGAGACATACAAGAAGGGGGGAATATGGGAGAAAAAGAGGGGAAAAGGGGGTACAAGAGAAAAAGGATGGAGAGGGGAGAGATGAGAGAGAAAGGAGGGAGAGGGGGAAATGAGAGAGAAAGGGGAGGAGAAACGGGAGTAAGGAGGGAGAGGGGGGATAGGAGAGATAAAGGAGGGAGAAAGGGATGTGAGGACGAGAGGAGGGGTAGGAGAGATAAAGGAGTGAGAAAGGGATGAGAGAAAGGACGAGAGGTGGGTTAGGAGAGATAAAGGAGGGAGAGGGGGATGTGAGGACGAGAGGTGGGTTAGGAGAGATAAAGGAGGAGGAGGGAGAGGGGGATGTGAGGACGAGAGGTGGGTTAGGAGAGATAAAGGAGGGAGAGGTGGGTTAGGAGAGATAAAGGAGGGAGAGGGGGATGTGAGGACGAGAGGAGGGGTAGGAGAGATAAAGGAGTGAGAAAGGGATGAGAGAAAGGACGAGAGGTGGGTTAGGAGAGATAAAGGAGGGAGAGGGGGATGTGAGGACGAGAGGTGGGTTAGGAGAGATAAAGGAGGGAGAGGGGGATGTGAGGACGAGAGGAGGGGTAGGAGAGATAAAGGAGGGAGAGGGGGATAGGAGAGATAAAGGAGGGAGAGGGGGATGTGAGGACGAGAGGAGAGGTAGGAGAGATAAAGGAGGGAGAGGTGGGTTAGGAGAGATAAAGGAGGGAGAGGGGGATGTGAGAAAGGATGAGAGGAGGGGTAGGAGAGATAAAGGAGGGAGAGGGGGGATAGGAGAGATAAAGGAGGGAGAGGGGGATGTGAGAGAGAAAGGAGGGAGAGGGAAGATAGACAATGTTGCAGGCCCCATGTGGCAGTAAAAGGGTTAATGCCCTATCATATTGCTTGTCAGATAGTACAGTAGCTTCACGCTGCTTTCCCCTAAGATGTGATGTTGGGATGTTTTAATGTTAAACACATCAGCTTCACATTACGTGAGGGTAATTATGTTATTTTTACGATGAGAGACAAGATAAAGACAGAAGCGCAATTAGCAACTCGCAGGCAATTTAAGATTTTGACGCAGGAAGAAAATGAAGATTTGTTATCGTACGAGGGGGCTGTCAGCTTCCTACACTGCTTCAATAGCTGTTCTCCACTGCCAGAGAGAGAGAGAGAGAGGGGGGGGGAGAGGTAGAGGGAGAGAGGAAAATAAAGAGAAGGATAGTGAGGAAGAGGAGGAGAGAGAGAGAGATAGAGACAAAGAGAGAGACAGACAGAGAGATAGAGAGAGAGAGACAAAGAGAGAGACAGAGAGATAGAGAGAGAGAGAGACAAAGAGAGAGACACACAGAGAGAGAGAGAGAGAATAGAGAAAAGTGGATAGAGAGACAAGGATAGACAGAAAAGGATAGAGAGGAGGAGGAGGGAGAGGAGGAGAGAGAGAAGAAGGATAGTGAAGGACAGAGTGAAGGATAGAGAAAGGAGAGAGGAGGCAAGAGAGGAGTAGGATAGTGAAGGACAGAGTGAAGGATAGAGAAAGGAGAGAGGAGGATAGAGAGGAGGATAGAGAGAGGAGGAGAGATGGATAGAGAGGAGTAGAGGGAGGAGAGAGAGGAGAATAGAGAGAGGGGCACAGAGAGGGATGAGGATAGACAGATAAGGATAGAGAGGAGGAGGTAGAGGAAGACAGAGGGGAGAAGAGAAGGATAGTGAATAGAGAGAGATGGATAGAGAGGAGTACAGAGAGAGGAGATGGATAGAGAGGAGTACAGAGAGATATGAGGATAGAGAGAGGAGATGGATAGAGAGGAGTACAGAGAGATATGAGGATAGAGAGAGGAGATGGATAGAGAGGAGTAGAGGGAGGAGAGGGAGAGAAGGATAGAGAGAGGATAGAGAGAGGAGGAGATGGATAGAGAGGAGTAGAGGGAGGAGAGAGAGTGGAGGATAGAGAGGAGTAGAGGGAGGAGAGAGAGGAGGATAGAGAGGAGGAGAGAGAGGAGTAGAGGGAGGAGAGAGGAGGAGAGGGAGGAGAGAGAGTGAAGGATAGAGAGAGAAGGATAGAGAAGGAGTAGAGGGAGGAGAGAGAAGGATAGAGAGATGGATAGAGGAGGAGTAGAGGGAGGAGAGAGACGGATAGAGAGAGGAGGAGAGATGGATAGGGAGGAGTAGACGGAGGAGAGAGAGAGAGGAGGTTAGAGAGGAGTAGAGGGAGGGGAGAGAAGGATAGAGAGAGGAGGAGAGATGGATAGAGAGGAGTAGAGGGAGGGGAGAGAAGGATAGAGAGAGGAGGAGAGATGGATAGAGAGGAGTAGACGGAGGAGAGAGAGACAGGAGGTTAGAAAGGAGTAGAGGGAGGGGAGAGAAGGATAGAGAGGAGGAGAGATGGATAGAGAGGAGAAGAGGGAGGGGAGAGAAGGATAGGGAGAGGAGGAGAGATGGATAGAGAGGAGTAGAGGGAGGAGTACAGAGAGAGATGGATAGAGAGTAGAGGGAGGAGTACAGAGAGAGATGGATAGAGAGGAGTAGAGGGAGGAGTACAGAGAGAGATGGATAGAGAGGAGTAGAGGGAGGAGTACAGAGAGAGATGGATAGAGAGGAGGGAGGAGTACAGAGAGAGATGGATAGAGAGAAGAGGGAGGAGTACAGAGAGAGATGGATAGAGAGTAGAGGTAGGAGTACAGAGAGAGATGGATAGAGAGTAGAGGGAGGAGTACAGAGAGAGATGGATAGAGAGGAGTAGAGGGAGGAGTACAGAGAGAGACGAGGATAGAGAGAGAAGGAGGAGTACAGAGAGAGATGGATAGAGAGTAGAGGGAGGAGTACAGAGAGAGATGGATAGATAGGAGAGGGAGGAGTACAGAGAGAGATGGATAGAGAGAAGTAGAGGGAGGAGTACAGAGACAGATGGATATCGAGTAGAGGGGGGGAGTACAGAAAGAGATGGATGGAGAGGAGTAGAGGAGGAGTACAGAGAGAGATGGATAGAGAGGAGTAGAGGAGGAATACAGAGAGAGATGGATAGAGAGTAGTAGAGGGAGGAGTACAGGGAGAGATGGATAGAGAGGAGTAGAGGGAGGAGTACAGAGAGAGATGGATAGAGAGTAGAGGGGGGGAGTACAGAGAGAGATGGATAGAGAGAAGAGGGAGGAGTACAGAGAGAGATGGATAGAGAGTAGTAGAGGGAGGAGTACGGAGAGAGATGGATAGAGAGTAGAAGGAGGAGTACAGAGAGAGATCGATAGAGAGTAGTAGAGGGAGGAGTACAGAGAGAGATGGATAGAGAGTAGAGGGAGGAGTACAGAGAGAGAGATGTATAGAGAGTAGAGGGAGGAGTACAGAAAGAGATGGATATAGAGTAGAGGGAGGGAGTACAGAGAGAGATGGATAGAGAGGAGTAGAGGAGTACAGAGAGAGATGGATAGAGAGTAGTAGAGGGAGCAGTATAGGGAGAGATGGATAGATAGTAGAGGGAGGAGTACAGAGAGAGATGGATAGAGAGAAGTAGAGGGATGAGTACAGAGAGAGATGGATATAGAGTAGAGGGGGGAGTACAGAAAGAGATGGATGGAGAGGAGTAGAGGAGGAGTACAGAGAGAGATGGATAGAGAGGAGTAGAGGAGGAATACAGAGAGAGATGGATAGAGAGTAGTAGAGGGAGGAGTACAGGGAGAGATGGATAGAGAGGAGTAGAGGGAGGAGTACAGAGAGAGATGGATAGAGAGTAGTAGAGGGAGGAGTACAGAGAGAGATGGATAGAGAGGAGTAGAGGGAGGAGTACAGAGAGAGATGGATAGATAGTAGAGGGAGGAGTATAGAGAGAGATGGATAGAGAGAAGAGGGAGGAGTACAGATAGAGATGGATAAAGAGAAGTAGAGGGAGGAGTACAGAGAGAGATGGATAGAGAGTAGAGGGAGGAGTACAGAGAGAGAGAGATGTATAGAGAGTAGAGGGAGGAGTACAGAAAGAGATCGATACAGAGGAGTAGAGGGAGGAGTACAGAGAGAGATGGATAGAGAGTAGTAGAGGGAGGAGTACAGAGAGAGATGGATAGAGAGTAGTAGAGGGAGGAGTACAGAGAGGGATGGATAGAGAGTAGAGTAGTAGAGTAGTAGAGGGAGGAGTACAGAGAGAGATGGATAGAGAGTAGAGGGAGGAGTACAGAGAGAGAGAGATGTATAGAGAGTAGAGGGAGGAGTACAGAAAGAGATCGATACAGAGGAGTAGAGGGAGGAGTACAGAGAGAGATGGATAGATAGTAGAGGGAGGAGTATAGAGAGAGATGGATAGAGAGAAGAGGGAGGAGTACAGAGAGAGATGGATAGAGAGTAGAGGGAGGAGTACAGAGAGAGATGGATAGAGAGAAGAGGGAGGAGTACAGAGAGAGATGGATAGAGAGTAGTAGAGGGAGGAGTACAGAGAGAGATGGATAGAGAGTAGAGGGAGGAGTACAGAGAGAGATGGATAGAGAGTAGCAGAGGGAGGAGTACAGAGAGAGATGGATAGAGAGTAGAGGGAGGAGTACAGAGAGAGAGAGATGTATAGAGAGTAGAGGGAGGAGTACAGAAAGAGATCGATACAGAGGAGTAGAGGGAGGAGTACAGAGAGAGATGGATAGAGAGTAGTAGAGGGAGGAGTACAGAGAGAGATGGATAGAGAGTAGTAGAGGGAGGAGTACAGAGAGGGATGGATAGAGAGTAGAGTAGTAGAGTAGTAGAGGGAGGAGTACAGAGAGAGATGGATAGAGAGAAGAGGGAGGAGTACAGAGAGAGATGGATAGAGAGTAGTAGAGGGAGGAGTACAGAGAGAGATGGATAGAGAGTAGAGGGAGGAGTACAGAGAGAGATAGATAGAGAGTAGTAGAGGGAGGAGTACAGAGAGAGATGGATAGAGAGTAGAGGGAGGAGTACAGAGAGAGAGATGTATAGAGAGTAGAGGGAGGAGTACAGAAAGAGATGGATATAGAGTAGAGGGAGGGAGTACAGAGAGAGATGGATAGAGAGGAGTAGAGGGAGCAGTATAGGGAGAGATGGATAGAGAGTAGAGGGAGGAGTACAGAGAGAGATGGATAGAGAGTAGTAGAGGGAGGAGTACAGAGAGAGATGGATAGAGAGGAGTAGAGGGAGGAGTACATTGAGAGATGGATAGAGAGAAGAGGGAGGAGTACAGAGAGAGATGGATAGAGAGTAGTAGAGGGAGGAGTACAGAGAGAGATGGATAGAGAGTAGAGGGAGGAGTACAGAGAGAGATCGATAGAGAGGAGTAGAGGGAGGAGTACAGAGAGAGATGGATAGAGAGTAGTAGAGGGAGGAGTACAGAGAGAGATGGATAGAGAGTAGTAGAGGGAGGAGTACAGAGAGAGATGGATAGAGAGTAGAGGGAGGAGTACAGAGAGAGATGTATAGAGAGTAGAGGGAGGAGTACAGAAAGAGATGGATAGAGAGAGAAGGAGGAGTACAGAGAGAGATGGATAGAGAGGAGTAGAGGGAGGAGTACAGAGAGAGATGGATAGAGAGTAGAGGGAGGAGTACAGAGAGAGATGTATAGAGAGGAGTAGAGGGAGGAGTACAGAGAGAGGCGAGGATAGAGAGAGGAGAGACAGACAGCGAAAAAGGTAAAACGAAAAAGATTGGATGCTATCACTGTGTGTTGAACAATAGTTACAGTACCCCTCCTCTTTATTGGTTCTATGATAAGGACAGGGATGGCAAAGGATAAAGAAAACACTTCATTGACAAGCACTCCCCCCATTTAGAGTCCCCTAAAACAACGGTGCACAAACTGGGAGGCGCGTCCCCCAGGGGGGGGCGGGAGAATTTGTATGGGGGGCATGGGTGGTTACAGAGGCAGAGGATGAGACACGCACTCAATATCAATGGTAATAGAGGTGGGGTACTTAGCTGCCGGTGCGCTGGTCCTGGGGAGCTCCTGTAGTCCCAAATGTTCCAGTACAAAGAAGAAGAAGCAGGCACACGGTCTTACTCAAAAGGAGGTTTAATATGCAATAAAGTCCAACGTTTCGGCAGTCTAATACTGCCTTTCTCAAGGTGAAGGCTACCAAACACAAGAAAAAAGTCACAATATATACCACCCCCTGATACTCACCCCTCCCCATTCTGCCATATAACCAGGATGTTGATGCCCACCTGATGACGTCAGAGCTACCATATGGTGCCCCCTAGTGACGTCAAACATCTAGGTCCAAATCCCTGGCAATACAGCATAGAGCTGTCTTGGAGGACTGCAGCCACAGCCACACCTCTCCTCAGACTGAACACTCCCCCATGATGACATCAGCATGACCCGGCCATCAGGGAGGGGGGGGAAGAGGGGGGGGCGTGCACCAATCAAGACTGTACTCACAGGGCTGGACAAAGATGTATCCGTCGCCATGGGATCAGTGTCAGAGCAGGGAGGAGTGAGACACTCCTATAAATCACCCTGAAAGTGTAAATAAAACACACACCAAAATATTAATAAAGCATATGTGCACAAAACTAATACAGCAATATACTATTAAAAACATGTGACTATATACTGCTGATGACATCAGTATAATCCTGAAAAGTTACAGTGAAATGCCACATAAGAATATGCAGTACATCAGTATTTAGAATATACTAGTGTGTATACCTAGGTCAGAAATGGGTACACACAGCCAGGGGGGGGGAAGGGGGAGGGAGGGGAAGAGGGAGGGAGGGAGGGGAAGGGGGAGGGGAAGGGGGAGGGAGGGAGGGGAAGGGGGAGGGAGGGAGGGGAAGGGGGAGGGAGGGAGGGGAAGGGGGAGGGGGGGGAAAAAAAGGGGGAAAAACACAAAAAGGATAATGACGTCACTAGGGGGCACCATATGGAAGCTCTGACGTCATCAGGTGGGCGTCAACATCCTGGTTATGTGACAGAATGGGGAGGGGTGAGTATCAGGGGGCTGGTATATATTTCGACTGTTTTCATGTGTTTGGTAGCCTTCACCTTGAGAAAGGCAGTATTTGACTGCCGAAACGTTGGACTTTATGTCATATTAAACCTCCTTTTGAGTGAGACCGTGTGCAGCTTCTTCTTCTTTGTACTGGTTACAGAGGCCCCACACTCTTCCCAGGGCATTTAAATTAAATGCCGGGGGAGGCGTGAGGCACCTGTAACTCACTTACCTGCTCTCTACGGGTCTTCGGCGATGCGTCGCCATGGCAACGCGGCGTCAAATGACACCAAGTGGTCATGTGACATCACACGGCGCCATGGCAACGTGCATCAAATGACGCGGCGGGGTCACGTGACGTCACATGACCCACGATGTCATTTGACGCCGAGACATTGGGAGAGGGGGGTGCAAACACTGCGGTTCCCGGGCAGGGGGCGCAGCTCAAGAAGTTTTTGCACCCCTGCCCTAAAACATGAATCTTGTAAATAAATTCCACAAAAAAAAGGGAAAGCCGCCAAATATTTGTTATTGGCATGGTTAGATTTGATAAGAGAAGCAACTTTAAATTCTTTGCAAAAGGTTGTTTGCTGGCTGGCTACATGGGATCACACCTTCAAGAATGAAAATATAAAGTACTGTCAAAGGGGTGATACCTTCCTCCTTGGCTTAGTGTAATCTCCCTTCTATGGGGTTACCAAGTTACTGTATGGGGTTAATAGCAGGTTATTATATGTTGTTGCAATAGGGATACTGATGTCAAAAGGGAGTATATGGGATAGGAGGAAGATTCTGGAAGAGAGGTTCCTGGAGGACAAAAGGAGAGGAGCCTTGGGGAGTGTAGGTAAGGTTGATGTCCATAAAGTAATAGAAGAGATCAGCTCCCACCTTATTTATTTTATTATAGATAGGGACATAGCGAGGATCCCAAGTATATGGCCAACGGAGACACACAGGTACCACATAGGGAGAAACAGACACGCCACAGAGGGTCCTCGGGTGTCAGCGGATCAGCTCTAAAGGAGGATCTATATGAGTTTTATTCTCAATCAGTAGGGAAGTGGCAGTTCCCGATTAGGAACAGAATATAATTGGTATCTTCTCAGAACTGTCTAGGATCCCAGTAAGGGCCCATAGAATATGGGGTACAATGGATGTTACTCCAAAGGGGGGTCCGGTCCAATACCTGAAGACGTACAACCAAGTAAATACACCCCTCTGAGTGTTAGAGTGAGCACCCAGGGAAGCACCGTGTTCATGAGTAACCATGAGAATATAGAAACCGTACAACGCTGTTATACATGTGTGACGTGTCCCCGTGCTTCGGGATGTGAATAAAGACTGAGTTGTACAACTGTTACAAACCTTTCTGGCGCCCATCACTGTCACCCTTGCTATCTCACCGCCCAGCCGCCTGAATCCAGCACCCTTATATGAGGTAACCTATGCTGCGTAGCCATTTACTGCGCCCTCAGGTAATCTCCCTAGGAGCCGGGTAAGGAGGGTTACACCTAGTATTATATTGTTAAAAACCAGCACATTTAGTTTGCACAGGACAGCAGTGAGTAATATGGTCACTTTTGGATGACTGAATCTGGTCCATTACACCGATAAATTGTACTGTAAAAGAAAGGATTACTTGTTGGACAATAAGTGGGCTTTGTCTTTACAGTAACGATCCTCCTCAGAAGCCTGTTTCAATTTATTTCATATAATGTCGATATCTCGCCCTCTCAGCATGTCCTGATATTATGCTTTGCTGCTTAAACGGGGCAGTTTCTTCCGCATGTTTATCTTGATTTATACTTAATGCTGTAGAATACAGGTGTGTTTATGTCTCCTATTTCCCCCCCCCCCTCACTTTATTTGAATATTTTATTCCTAAAAAAATGAGACCAGATGAATCTAAGAGACACAATACATACAAAATAGGGAGCATTGCTGCAAGAGATCAAAGATTATATATTGGCAAAAGGCACTTACGCAGCATGGGAGACAATAAGGTCGAATATGGGAGTATCATACACAATCTCTACATTTCTGCCTATTAAGGGAAATGCAAACTTCCTCCCAGGCCAACATCAGACATCCTTTCAATTGTGGGAAGGCAAGGGCTTAAGGTGTATAGGACATTTGGTAAAGGAAGACCAGGAAAGGCTCCATACCTTTAAAGAATTAAAGGAAAAGTGGGAGATACCTGGTTCAAATGGATATCCGTATGCACAGGTGACACATTATTGTAAATCAGTGGAGAGCTATAAAAAGGAAGTATTATCAAATAATATATTTTTCGTCTTTCCAAAGAGAATATATATATGCAAATACAACTGTATGCTCATCTGCATGTCTTAGGCAGGTCTGCAACCCCGCCTTTCCCCATTATCACCCAGCATACAGCACTTCCACTGCAGCAAGGGATTCTGGGAAATGACATGCAAATGAGCACACAGTGTCACTTTTTGCCTCAAAAACCATTTTTAACATGGTTCCCTATAGGCTACATATATACATATATATATATATATATATTTTTTTTAACTGGTTTAGATAGAACAAGAAAACTTATCATATCAGAAGCGTGGAGAGAGATGCAACTAAAATTGACACACAGGCATATTGTGCTATTAACATTAGTTACAAAAATACAGACAAATCCAGGAATAGATGTCCAAAGTGCCAACAACCTAAATCAGACCTAAAACACTGATTATCGGACTGCCCCAAGATTGCAAATTTTTCGGACCAAGTGCTGGATTATATACAGCAGAATGTTAAAATAATTGTGGTTAAATAACCAGTTTCTTGGATGTTTGGCAACTTGGAGGAATGGAAGATCATGGATAACGCGGTGAGAATAACTAAATTCGTAGAAATTACATTATTGGCAGCCAGAAAAACATTAATGTTATAAAGGATATACCCCCTAACATGGAGATGCTAAACAAATATTTAACACAATTGTATTGTATTGTATGTCTTTATTTATATAGCGACACAAGTGTACTCAGCGCTTCACAAAGAATACAGTACAGGGAATTATAATTATACAATAAGTGCAGCAAAATCAGACAATAGGAAAGGAAATCCCTGCCCCGAAGAGCTTAAAATCTAAGAGGTTTAATGGGAAACTTACAGAGACAGCAGGTGAGGGAGTAAGTGCTGTAGATGGCAGTGCTTGGTCACAATGGGTGGTATAAGTGACTGTGGGACAGTAGCCATGAGTGCAGGCTTTTGGGATGCTTGATTTATGGGATAAAATTTAAGGAAGGTCAGTGTTAAATGAAAAGGTTAACACCATTTACAGGGGAAGAGGTGGCAGGGAGGCATGAGTGAGATCGGGTGTGTATGTCTGGCTAGATAAAATGGGAAACCGAAACCAATAAAGAGCTAAAAACGGATTAAAAAATGGGATCCCTTTATTGAAATGTTACCAGACAGGGACAAAGAGGTTGTGATGCGGGCGGTTAACCAACCGTCGTGGTATTTACTAAGAAGTCTGGTACGTGATAGGCACAGAAGGTGATGAGGGGGTGTCAGGACCGCGCGCCCGGTCCCTGCGTGACACCGCTCACTCGCTCCTTCTTACCGTGGCGGTCCGTGCGGCCGCGTCCTCCGCTCCTCCTTCGGTCCCCCTCCAGGCGGTGCGTTGTCCCCACATCCCGGGGGCACGCAGCGGTTTCGGTCCGCATGCGCAGTTGGCATCACGCCCCCGTCGCGCACACGCGTGCGGCGTGTATGCACGTCTCTTAAAGGGACAGAGGTCTATGGGAATGCCTGGACTAATCTCAGGGTGGCTACACCTGAGTTTCATCCTGCCTCAGCCTATCAGAAGTCTACCTATATCTGAGCCACTCCTCCCTGTTCTCCCGGATTGGGTCTCTTCGGTATATATGCTTCAGTCACCCCCTGGCCGTTGCTGAGCATAGACCTCTCTGTGCACCGTGCTCACTTGCAGCCTGAGTACCTGTCTATGTTATTCCGTATACCTGTCGTGACAATTGCTTGTGCCTGACCTGTCTCTTCTTGTTCCCCGAACCTTGGCTTGGCTAACGGACTTCTACGCTCTCCAATCCTAGACTACGGCTTGCGGATCTCGACCATTTTACGCTCTCCAATCCCGGACCATAGGCAAGTACCCGCTACCCTCTCCACTCTCCTATCCTGACCCAGCTGCATTCATGACCCTGCAATCCGGATCCACCCCCGTGGCTTAGGGCGGTGGTTATATATATTCCCCACCTCGGCCCCGCGGTTCAGTCCAGTGTGAGGATTTGCCATCCTGGCGGTCGCAGACCATCTCCTCACCTCAACAAACCTTCCGTGACGGTCTCGTGGTCCCAGTACGCGCACGGATCTGGCGCGGTCGGATTCCCCGTCCGCAGATTCTGTCTCCGCCCCCGCTCTGACGCACGACGGGTGCGTTCGTACAGCCTCCCCGTTGACGCGCTTTCCAGGTCCTGCCTCTGCTCTGGGGATGGACAGGACCGGTGTGGGAGTGACGAGCGCTTCGGGCTCTGCCCCCTGACCGTGATATGCGCGTGTCGGCGCGCGATTGATCATACCCAATCTTGCTCTAAGGATATCCAGAACCGGCGCGATCGGTTCCACCCCCATCCCCGATTAGGCTGCATCATAGGGCACACCTGTGTGCACCAGCAGCCTATCGGTGCTTACTTCCTGGTTCCGCCCTGGCTGGCTATTGGAGGCTCTGCCTTTATATACCTTCAGTCTGCTCTCATTCTTTGCTGAGCATAGACTAGTGTGACGCCGTGCCTTGCTGCATTCCAGTACCTGTGACCTTGCCTTGCTGATTAGCCTCTTGTTGCCTGACCCTGCTTGTCTCTTGGATTCCGCACCTCTCCTCTCCTGATCCGGCTACGAATGACCATTCTCCTGTCTCCAGTCCTGACCTTGGCTAAGTACTCCAACGATCCGATACTCTCCTATCCTGAACCTGGCTACGTACCCCGACGATCCGCTACTCTCCTATCCCGAACTTGGCTACACATTCCGACGATCCGCAACTCTCTACTCAAGACCTGGCAAGTATTTATACTATTCTACAATCTATAACCCTGACCTGGCTTGAATTACTACTCTAAATCTAGGCGCGCCTGCGTGGCTGTGGGTCGGCGTTAACCAATTCCCTACCTCAGCACCGTGCTTCGTTTGTGGTGAGCTACGCGTTACATCCAGGTTGCAGTGAGTATCCGTGACAGGGAGAAAAGAATAAAATATCTAATGTCTGTTATCGCTAGATAAGGCTAAGACCTATAGCACAGAAACAACAAAAGGAACTGTGGGTAACGGGGGGGGGGGGGGAGGGGGGAAGGTACAGAGGGAAAAGATGCAATGCAGATAGAACTGACTCACCGATTTAAAATGTAATTTCATTTTGTGTTTGTCATTGTTTAAAATATATGTAATTTTAATATATTATTTACTGGTTTATTGCACTGTTAAATGTAAAGGAATATTGTAATCACTGCAAACTGGTATTTTGTGGTCTTGTTGAAATGTAATATGTTTTGTTATGGAAAACGCAATAAAAAATGTCAACGATAAAAATGAGACCAGGGTTGGCAAGGCCCCTCTCACTTAGTGACATTAATAGACATCCAAGAACCATATCGTGTGAAGTGAAGGCCTTTTTGTTTAGATAAGATCCTTTGTAGTTTGCATTGGAAAACAGCTCTGTGCTGCCTGGTGGAGTGGACAAAGTGAGAATAAACACCGGCAGTGGCCACGTGGAAACTCTACTGCAGGTTTTGGGCCTTTAAAAAAAAAAAAATCAAAACTGCTTAGGAAAAAGCATTAAAAATAAGGTTGGTTCAAGTCCTTTAACCCTCTCTCTTCCAATCGCACCAAGAATGATGTCACGCTCATGTGATCTCTCCTGAGGAGCTGGCCCGAGGACTTTGTGCTGTGGCCCCGTCCTGCACTCAAACGGTTAAACAAGCAGTTCTGCCTGCACCTTTTCTTGGTGATCCCCCCCCCCCTCTTTTTTTTTTTTTACATGGATCGTAAGCAGGGGTCCCCCAGAACTGGAGAGCATTCATCTCAGTTCCGGGGACCCCCTGCTTCTCTAGATACTTATCGGGGAAAAGGGGCCGCGAGGAGCCTCCCGTCCAGCGGAAACAAAACTGAGATTGAATCTCCCGCCTTACGCAAGCCAATCGGAAGCTGCGAGGTCATCTGTGGCTTCCTATAGGCCTGCGCTGCCCGGCACGATTTAAAACAACCAGGAGATAACTGGCGGCCCCCAGCGGGGTAAGTGTTTTGGGAAGCAGGGGGTCCACGGAGCTAAAATAAATGCAGTTTTATTCCCGAGGTACAAACCTCCCAAGGGGGTGTCGGCAACTCTGCAAAGTTTAAAGCTCTGGGTCATGTGGGCCAATAGGAAGTCGCGCTGGATGATGACATGGCGTCCTATTGGCCCGCAGAGTGCGGAAGCTTTGAAACTGCGCCATTACGGGATCCCTGCGAGCGGAGCTGGAGAGGCTACCGGCACCCTCTACTGAGGTAAGTATTTCAGGGAGCAGGGGGTCCTCGGGTCTGAAATGAATAGGGTTCAGCTCCGGAGACCCCCTCCTCGCTGCTGTTAGCCCTGTCTTTCCTGTGTATATGTAGCCAGGTCACCTGATAGCTACTATTCTGCCCTAGGGCTGGCAGTACATCCTGGTACAATCAGGTTGTCAGTAGTTGGTATGGGGTTTCCCCCCTTCCCTTTGGTACTGCACTTGAGTGACAGCAGAGGGTGGTACATCCTGTTGTAGCTGGGACAAAGGGGTGCCCGCCTTCTGGCTGTACTTAAGGGCGGGACCGCCTTAAAGTTGGGAGTGTCCTTCCCCAATGGGGAAGGCAGGTCATACAACAGGGAGCCTGAGATTGGGGCCTTCCCTTGTGCTCTTCCCTCCCGGGGGAGAGTGAGTGTGTACCTTACCTCTGCCTCCGCTAGGTAGGTGGAGAAGAGCTAGGATGGCTGCGGGTGCCCTTGGCCTGTAGTGACGGTCCAGGGACCATCATTCAGTGAGAGCTGAGAGTACAGCATCGGGCAGAAGCCTGCCATGTAACTGTGCTGTACAGAGTGAAAAAATGTTCCTGTTATACCTCCTGCCTGATGCGTGACCTTACTGGGGGGGACAAGTAATAAGTTCTACCGTGGGAGATCACCTTCAGTTCCTGGAGCCTACGGCAGATGGAGGCGCTGCACTGCTAAAGAGATATGTGGGGAATGAACCCCAGAAGCCTGGTCCTGTGTCCCCACTACCATTGGCGGACGACTCAGCCCTCCTGTTACCAGCAGGTATCATGCACCATACACCGTAGTAATGGACACATCACCCACCGGTGTGGGAAACACTGTTACATATATAATGCCCAATATATACATAGGCAAGATAGGCTAAGCCAAATAGGAGATACAATTACTAAATATATTACAGAACTTATTAACCCCTGTGTAGCCCATGGGTCGACTAGACATGGGGTTTTTATGACTAGCTAATACAAAAAGGGCTACAAAGTGGTTAATATATGCATAAAACTACACTACCTACCCCCTTGTTCACCTTAATGGGTAGTAAAGCAGTGCATGGCAAAGCAACTCCCCATCCCCCCACCGGGAGGCCTAACCAGTAACCACCCTCCCCCCCACCGGGAGGCCTAACCAGTAACCACCCTCCCCCCCACCGGGAGGCCTAACCAGTAACCACCTCCCCCCCCCCACCGGGAGGCCTAACCAGTAATTTCCCCCCCCCCCACCGGGAGGCCTAAACAGTAACCAAACCCGGGAGGCCTAACCAGTAACCACCCTTCCCCCCCACCGGGAGGCCTAACCAGTAACCACCTTTCCCCTCCACCGGGAGGCCTAACCAGTAGTAACCACACCCACCCCCTCTCCCCACCAGGAGGCCTAACCAGTAACCATCCTCCCCAGGGCAACTACCCCCATCTCCCAACCCCTCTACTCCTCAAAAAAACATACCCCCCCTCCACCACACACAGTAATGGACAATAGCCCTATTAGCCAAATATGTTTAATAGGGATATTCCTCTTAGAGGTGCATTAAAAAAATACATTTAACAAAATATACATTTCATGTTTTTTAGATTTTAATTGGCCATCAGGCTAGGATTATTTATTTATTTTATTGATGGTTGGGCATCACCCTTTTATTGGAATTATCTGCTGGTTCCCGTAAGGGTAAGCAGGACAGATTTCATCCTGACCGGGGTAAGTACTGCTGCGGCCAAGTTTATTCGAGCATTTGCCCGTTCTTGGCCGCAGCAGTAGCCTGGCGCGCGCCCGAGTGTGACGGGCGCACGCCGAAGCAGCGGAAGAGCGCCCTCCGATCGGGGCGCTCTCCCTACCGCTGCCGGGTCCGCCGGGTCCCCCTGAACCCCCTGCCGCCGTCCCGCGATCGCGGGACACCAGGGCTCCCTCGGGGAGCCCTGGACGCGCGTGCAGGGGGCGCAGGCTCCCGAAGACGCGTGACCGCGCGTCTATGACGCGCGGCACGCCGAGGGGCGGCCACTAGCAAGCCGGGAAATCTCCCGGCTTGCGGATCTGGCCGATGCGCAATAAAGCGTGTCGGCAGTGTAATACCTTTATTTATTTCGGGTGTCCAGTGACTGCCAATGTGGCTATCTATGCCCTTATTGAGGGCTTAGTTAGCCACCGTGACAATCAATGTATTAAAAAGCTAGTTTGATTATGTTCTTATTTTATTGTAATATTAGTTAAATTTACTTTTTTTAATGCTTTTCTAGGGCAGTATCCCTATCCTCCACATTTAGCTAATAGGGCTACTGCCCATTACTGTGTTAGTGGTGGTGGGAGGGGGTGTTTTTTTGGACGTAGAGGGGGTAGGAGATGGGGGTAGTTGCCCCGGAGAGAATGGTTAATGGTTAGACCTCCTGGGGGGTGGATGGGGGGGGGGGGTGGTAGCGGGAGGCAGGAGGGGTTAACCCCTTAGTTATCTTAGCGGTTAGTAAAGCATTGCATGGCTGTGCTTTACTACTCGCTAAGGTAGCCAACTGGGCTAGGTAGTGTAGTTTTAGGTTTATATTAACCCCTTTGTAGCACTTTTTGGTCAGCTAGTGACTAGTTGGCAACTAAAGAGTTAATACGTACTGTAATCTATATCACATGGAGCTCACTTTCAAATAGGTCATATTGAAGAGAACATCACCTTTAAAGTCTGGCTTCATTTTCTGGGCCCTGATTAAACAGATTCATTTTCCTTGGCGTGACTTTTAGTTGACTGGAGTAACGTAATCACAAGACGGATGGGATCTGTGGGCCCATCCCTCCCAGGCTGATGCTAGAGGCCTGTTTAAGATGTGTCATTATACTCCTCGGAATGGCACTCGTTAGGACAGTCTAGCGAGCAAACAGGTAATTAAGGACAAAGAGTTTGGTAACATCTGCTGCATAATCGCTTTGCTGATTTCCCCCTGTAGCTCAATAAATATCCATCACAGCAAAGATCTTCTTTGAAAGTCCAACATCCACCCGGAGACACATCCTTTCCCAGCCACCTGAAGCCCTTTCCTGTAGGATCGCTCAGTACGTGCCGTGACATTCATTCGGATGAGCAGATGGCGCTTTGTCTGATAAAAGTCTGCTTTCCTTTATGCCTCGGATTAAATGGCGCTTTGTTCGTCGGCCGGTCAGGAAGGCAGCTTTCAAAGCGCTAATGGTGACAGCAAGTGCCATTTGGATTTTCTGGACTCATAACAGTGATCTGGATAATAGGTTAAACCTAAAATAGGGGGTGGGAGAGGTGGTGTGTGTGTGTGTGTGTGTGTGTGTGTGTGTGTATATGTGTATATATGTATATATATATATATACATATATATATATATATATAGTGTTCGACAAACCTATACATTTGCTCGCCCCGGGCGAGTGGATTTAGCCCCGGGCGAGTAAATATTGGCCCAAGCAGCACACGTTTGGTACTAGGTGGCGAGTAGATTTTTTTGTGTGGCGAGTAGATTTTTTGGTGATTTGTCAACCACTGTGTGTGTATATATATATATATATAATGTATGTAGTGTACATCAGGCTGCATTAGTGGGATATGTTGTGATATTCTGTGCCATTCTTATGGAAACTGTGATATTCTACTTTATAATGGGATATGTGTCATCATTAAGAAAAATTAGCCTGGCTACATCTGTATGTATGTGATTTTATATATAAATATATTTAGCAAATAAAAAGATCACTTGGGATTATGGGAAATGACATGCAACCTCTAATTTCACTGCCATCTTATCTTCTGTTTAACGCTGGGGGTACGCCGCCACATACCGTCTCCCCAGCCTGTCTGAAGAGAGAGATGGGCCACCGAAAGGGGTGGGGGGAGGGGCGGGGGGAGAGCGGGGCCCCGGGCTTTGCCCGGACTGCCTGGGTTATAGCTATGCCCCTGGGTAAGAGGAGATCCAGGCTAGAACTTTGTTACGAATACTAAGAGTATGGAGAATGTGAAGGAGAAGCAGATGTTCCATAGTATCAAATACTGCAGAGAGGTCAAATAATATGAGCAGAATGTAATGTAAAGTTATTTTAATGAGGGCTGTTTCAGTAGAGTGAGCAGTGCGGAAGCCAGATTGTAGAAGGTCTAGGGGAGAATAGGTGGCGAGAAAATGGAGCAAGCGATGGATTACTATACACACACACACACACACACACACACACACACACACCTACCCCCTTCACCCACCCCATCTACCACAACTAACCAGAAACCAGGTACTGCTGTTTTAGTCCTTCATTACTTTTGCAGTTAGCCACTAGATCACCTTGTATTTTTGTTTTTTTGTACATAGAGTTGAAGCAGGGGGTCTCTTTACACACTTTCTCTAGGTGACCAAATCACAACTCTTGGGTTCAATAATCACCTCTATGCTGATGACACACAACTTAACTTTTGAATCCCTGACCTTATACCTGCTGTACAGACCAAAGTTTCTGAATGTCTCTCTGCTATATCATTCTGGATGACCCTCCGCCGACTTAAACTTAACATGTCAAAAACGGAGCTCCTCATATCTCCTCCCAAACCTGGTCCTAATACCTCATTCCACATTACTGTTGGAAGTACTATCATTCACCCAGTAGCCCAAGCATGCTGCCTAGGGGTCACACTCGACTCCACTCTCACATTCAAAAGGCAGCTAAAACCTGTTGCTTTTTCCTCTGCAATATTACAAAGATACGCCCTTTCCTCTCCTGCTAGACTGCTAAAACTCTGACTCGGGCCCTCATTCTCTCCCGTCTTGATTACTGTAACCTCCTGCTGTCCGGCCTTCCTGCCTCTCACCTGTCTCCCCTACAATCTATCCTCAATGCTGCTGCCAGAATCACTCTACTCTTTCCTAGATCTGTCTCAGCATCTCCCCTCCTGAAATCCCTCTCCTGGCTTCCGATCAAATCCCGCATCTCACACTCCATTCTCCTCCTCACTTTTAAAGCTTTACACTCTTCTGCCCCTCCTTACATCTCAGCCCTAATTTCTCGTTATGCACCATCCCGACTCTTGCGTTCCGCTCAAGGATGTCTTCTCTCTACCCCATTTGTATCTAAAGCCCTCTCCCGCCTTAAACCTTTCTCACTGACTGCCCCACACCTCTGTAATGCCCTTCCCCTCATATCCGACTAGGACCCTCTCTATCCACCTTAAAACACAGCTGCTTAGAGGCGCATGCGCAAAGGGAAGGTAACTGGATGCTTAGGGATTAAGCTCCGTTCCCCCGGCGCTTATAATTGATTTATCTACAGCTGACGCACGAACACAGCAGTGATTCAAACCTGCAAAGTTTACATAAACACTCAGAGATGCCATCGAGTAAAACAGTGCAGAGAAAAACTCAACCGGTGTCAAATTATTTAAAAAAATAAAAACCCGGCAAGGGCAGACAAACCGGAGACCCCAGTGCAGCAGGCCATATCAGATCCAGAAATAGATACCCCGGCTGAAGATCCGGATGATATGGAAATGGTACGACGCAAAGATATGAAGGAATTCTGCGCACACATGAAAAAATTCTTCAAATCTGAACTACGGGCTCTCCGAAAAGATGTGGATGCATTGGGGGAGCGAACAGACGCTCTAGAATCCAAATCAGACGATACTGTAGTGACCTTGACCCAAACACAAAACCAAATGGCCACCTTAAAGGACCAAGTCAGATCCCTGGAGGACAAAATAGAAGATGCCGAGAACAGAGACCGGCGGTGCAATATCACGCTGAGAGGAGTGCTTGAATCCATTTCGGATCCAGAGGAATTCGCCACGAAATGGTTAGAGCACATCTTCCCCGACATGGCTGACAGAGATCTCATGTTAAACAGATGTCACCGTGCACTAAGAGGGAGACCTCAGCAGGGAGACCCCCCTAGAGACATAGTGCTCCGTTTCCACTGTTACCGCACCAAGGAAGAAGCGTGCCGAATCTCCAGAGAAACAAAGATCATGGAATTTGAACAGATCAAATTTCAGGTGTTCCAAGACCTGTCCCCAGCTACGCTTGCCAAGAGAAGAGCTTTGGCCCCAGTCACAAGAGCACTGAGGGATCAAAATATACGGTACTGCTGGCTGTTCCCATGTGCGCTCCTAGTGCTTAAAAATGGAGTGGCACATACTCTCAAGAATGCGGAGGATGGTGAGGGCTTCCTTAAGCGAATCTCGGGATCTCCGCAGAGTCCCCATCGCCCGGTGGTGGCAAAAGATGGCGCACCTGCGCCCTCATGGAATAAAGTGGGGTCCGTCCGACAGGGAGACAGTTCTGCGGGGGAAGCAGCAAGCTCCATCTAGGATACCCCCCTGTTCAGCCGTTACCTGATATATGTGACTCTCTTACCAGTATGGATCAAAGAGATCCCTGAAAATTCGGCCACAATAGACCCCTTTTTGGCTGTCCTCCTGACCCCAGGCTATGGAACTTGAGAGAGATTGCAATGGGAAAAAGCAGGCACCAAATACACAGGATCAAATAGTAAAGGAAATCCAAAAAGAGCGTGTGCCCATTAAATTGTGTTTAATGGATTCTTACAAAAATAACAGCAGCATTACGGGGTACAGAGCCCCCCACCAACGTGTTTCGAGCGCAAGCTCTTTTTCAAGGTGACTTAAAGGTACTCACCTAGCCGTTTTTATAGTCCCCAGAAGCGCGCCATAATTCATCAGCTGTTCACTTCCTGAAACTCTCAGGAGCAACATTGGCTTGATGACGTCAGCGCGCGACGTGGGGAATACAAAAAAAAAACATACAAAATATACAAACTTTATTGACAATATGAACAATAAACATTTACAATGTTAAAAATACCAATAGGAGTACCTGGTATGTCTTTCTATAGCAGGAAATCACTGCAATGAAGGGCAAAAAATGGATTAAATTAAAAAGAAATATCACAAAAAAGAAAACTATGAATATTCCTATTAAAAACAAAAGAATGACATACCAAACAAACGGATAGACTTGTTGATGATCAAATATGTGCGTATGTATACACCAAAATGTAAATTAGAGTAAATGCACATAAAAAAAGTTTTAATCCATTTGAATAACGAAAAAGTAGTATAATGTGATATATTTGGAAGTGACTATAATATGGTCAATATTAATATTATTAGGATTATTTGAAAAATATATTATAAACACTTACAGTGTTTTATCCCTTAGGGTAACACTAAGATGATTTTATCTAATCAAAATGATATTAATAAAATGTTAAACCATAATAAGGGGTGATTACCTATAACAAAGTTGCACAAATATTGAAGTGCTCAGAAAATTTATAAGACAGAATAATTGCACCCTCATTAAATTTAGATGTGAACAATGTGCAAAAATTGAGGAAAAATTTCCTTCAGACTTAAGGAAAAAATATTTTAACAGTTATTTTATTAAACAATCACAATTAACAAAAATGTAGAAAAGGTGTCAAGTCCCAATCAGAGTTCAGGCCAGAGGGAATTCTAGTTTTTAATGTAAATATCCAATAAAGCTCGTGCTTATCTAGGAGTTCCGCCCTGTTGCCACCTCTGATTGGACTTGGCACATGCTCTATCCCCATATAGGTGAATGCATCAATACTACCCATTCTACAATTCGTGAAGTGTTGTGACACTGGGTCAATGAGATCTCCTTTTTTTCCATATGCTGCGAGACAGGCAATCTAAATATAACATCCAAAATATACGCTTAAAATCGGGTACACTCACATCTAACCCTAAGAAAATCGTAGAAGAATTTGCCTCATTCTATGAATCTCTGTACAATGGAGAGTAGGTGGCACATAATACTAAAATGAGCGGAGAGCTGAGAGATTTCCTTGCCAGCTCGAATCTGGAGAGATTGACAGAAACAGATATAGAGGCTTTATGTGCAGACTTCACTATCGAGGAATTATCACAGGCCATCAAAGAACTAAAACCATCAAAGGCCCCTGGGCCGGATGGCATCTCGGGGCTATATTATAAGAAATTTGTTGAATCACTCGCCCAAGGTTGCTCCAAATGTTCAACGCAATTTAATCGGGAGCTCCCATCCCGAAGGAGATGCTGCAGGCGTCTATATCTCTAATTCATAAGCCTGGTAAAAATCCGCTGGACTGTAAAAGCTACAGGCCAATATCATTAATCAACACCGATATTAAAATATATGCCAAATTACTAGCCAATAGAATTTGTCTCATCCTACCCAGATCAGATCGGATTTATTAAGGCGCGGCAAGCAGCTGACAATACCCGACGATTCATTGATCTGTTGAAATTGGCTAATACAAAGAACACTCAAAGTATGTTGTTAAGTCTGGACGCAGAAAAGGCTTTTGATGTGTTAGACTGGCCCTATTTAAAGGAGACGCTTACGGCATTCGGCTTTGGAGATCAAATGAGTGGGGCGATTCTCTTGCTGTACTCAGGCCCTACCGCCAGGGTCATACATCAGGGTCACCCTTCAATGCCATTCCAAATAAAAAGTGGCACGAGACAGGGATGCCCACTTTCCCCTCTCCTATTTGCCCTCTGTAGCGAACCACTGGGGCCGCAAATCAGAGGCAACCCAGAAATCTCAGGGTTAAACTCATATTCCCAATCTCATAAAGCGGCCCTGTATGCAGATGACATCCTCTTGATTATCACAAAACCCCTTTCCTCCTTACCAAACCTATTTGATCTTCTAGATAGATTTTCAAGGATCTCAGGGTTCAAAATAAACCAGTCTAAATCTGAGGCCCTCAATATCAATCTTCCCAGACGTACCGAGAAGTTACTAAAACTAAATTTCAAATTTAATTGGCAACAGAAACATATAAAATACTTGTGTGTCCACATCACCAAAAATGTCAAAGACATAAAGCAAATTACCCCAACCTGATCCGGATTCTAAAGTCTGATTTACATAGATGGGCATCCAAGATGATATCCTGGATAGGTAGGATACAAAGCGTCAAAATGAATTTACTCCCCCGTATCCTATTCCTTTTCCAGACGCTACCAGTGCCACTCAGAATGAAGGACCTGCACTCACTTCAATCTGAAATCTCCAATTTTATATGGGGAGGTAGAAAACCAAGAGTTAACAAAATAAATATGAAAAGACCTGTACTGGCTGGGGGCTTAGCAGTACCCTTCCTGGTATCATATTACAAAGCGGCACAATTAAGCCAAAATATTCAATGGCAATCTAACCCGCAATAGAAAAGATGGTTGGAGCTAGAAAGTGCTGCATGTTCGCCATTAGAACTCAGCAGCTTGATTTGGTTACCTAAAACAGCACGAAAGTATGCTGATATACCGCTCACCTCGATGACCAACTCACTGTCAATCTGGGAGGCTACTAGGGTTAGGCATTCCCTCACATCAAAACATACTATGATGGCACCCCTTTGGAATAATCCTGAGTTCGCACCGGGCCTACCGGGCAGTAATATTTCAATCTGGAAACAGAAAGGATACAATCGGATTAAAGATCTGGAGGGATACAACCGAAAGGTCAAAACATTCGACCACATCAGACTAGAAAAAGATACACCCCACTCAGAATTCTTTAGATACCTCCAGATCAGGGTTTATTACAATAAATTCACCCCATATCCCCCTCTGGCATCATTTGACAACCTCTGTCTGACAGAGACCGACACGAAGGGATTTACATCACAGTTATATGGAGAGGTGATTGGTTCTGCTGATCTGGAACAACAAATGCCCTATTTCAGATCCCAATGGGAATCGGATTTCGGAGAGAGCCTAGAGGATGAGGAGTGGAACGCCATATTCTTAGCAACAGCACAGAGTTCAATATGCACCACTCTCAAGGAGAACACATATAAAGTCCTCATGAAATGGTACCTTACCCCAGGGGGCCGCAAACTTTTTTTCCTGCGCACCCCTGCCGGCAGTCCTTTCACTCCCCCGCCCCCCTCCCTAACCCCCCTCTTACCTGCGCTCTGGCGTCACATGACCACGTTGCCATGGCGACGCAGGAAGGAAGCCGCCGGAGCCTAGGTATGTATGGTTTACAGAGGCCCTGCAGCTCCCCCGGCACTTAATTTAAGTGCCTTCGGGAAGCGCGCGGGCCTCTGTAAACCCCGCGCCCCCCCCCCGCCGGCAGTCTCGCACCCCCACTGGGTGTCGCGCCCCCCCGTTTGCGCAACGCTGCCTTACCCCACTGAAATTATCTAGGTTTGTGCCAGGATCCTCCCCGCTGTGCCCTTGTCGGTGTGGGGGATCGGCAGACCTGTTACATATTCTGTGGTCCTGCCCGCGGATCTCTCCAATATCGGAGGAAATCAGAAATTGGATCCAGAGGATTTTTGATCTCACAATACCCCCAGACCCTTGGCTGTTCCTTCTGAACAGACCATTGGCGGGCCTCACAAAAGCACACAACAAACTGATTGCTCATTTTGCAATAGCAACGCGGTGCGAGATCGCAGCATTATGGAAACGGCCTGATATCCCAAACATCCCAAAGATTCGGAATCGAATATGGTTTATATGCCAGATGGAAAAGTTGATGAGTCTAGTTAATGACACTGGCGACAATTTTCTAAAAGTCTGGACGCCTTGGTTGGCGCAGACAGATATCCCGGGGATTGAAAGGAACACAATTTGGCTATGATAGATGTAGGTGAGTTCTCCTTGGGAGGCGACAGCTTGCCCTAATTCATATAAACAGACCCCGAGACAGCAATACCGCGACGTCAACAATCTGGGATGGGCTAGGACTTTGGGCGATTGGTCTCGACTGACTCATACCCCGAGACGAAAGTAATGCCGCCATCCCTCTCCCCCCGCCTTCCCAACCCCCCTCCACCACTCTAATCCCCCCCACCACCCTTTTTTTCCCCTCCACGTTTGATGTATTGTTACTACGTTATTATTTTAACTAAATATTGATATAGAGTATTGGTCACTCAGTTCACTGTGAATCACCCGTGATCTCACTTCGTTTGCCTCACTTGTTATACTATGTATCATTTACACGACGAAATGTATTGTATGTTGTAAATTATGCCTGTAATATCCAATAAAAAAATTTAAGTTAAAAAAAAAAAAAAACACCTGCTTAACGAAGCATATGAGTAGCTCCGTGGCTGATACTTTACACCTCATACATAAACCGTGACCCCTTGCAGACGCACTTACCGATGCAGCTACGAGTATTAGAACTCTGCCTGGGTAGATTCTGGGGCAGTCTCACAGTAAATGCCTCAACGTTGCTGCAACATTGCCTCAACATTTCTGTGAGATTCTTAATGGAACCAGAGAAGAGGGGGAAGGGGAACACAAAATGGATGTGCCCCCTAAAAGAATTCACTAAACTGCTCTCCTACATTGTATAAAATGTAACTTTTAATAAATTTACTTAAAACATATATTACCAAAACGTTGTGTACTGTGAATTAAAAATAAATTAAATTAACAATACCGAGCATCCCTGTCAGTGAATGTGTGATTATACAATCCCAATTTAGCAAGTCAATATTGTTGGGATTAGGAAGACAAAGGATGCTGTAAATCAGGGTGTTAACCCCTCTGGAGCGACTATGAGACCAGGAGGTAAGTATATAAAGATATATCCTACTCAGTGAGCAATTAAATAGTTGGAAATCCAGCAGTCCTGCTCAAGTATATACCAACAAGCACTTGAAGTGATAATTAATGATATATAACCATACATATGCTTAGGTGGTAACACTGACACATGCTCTATTAGTAGAAAGTAGTTCACAGCATAGTGGAGCTGGCACTCACAGTATCATTAACAGTGAGTTACCCAGCAAGAGACTCTAAGTGAGCATATGTCATATGAAGCAGGAAGGCAAACTCACTGACTGTGGTAAAAATACCCAGCTAGTAGGGTCTACATAGATAGAACCAGGAGACTTCAGAGCACTACATTAAAACAGCTCCAAGTAGGAAACTGACACAACTGCGTGTCCCGCGCGTTTCCCTCCAGCAAAGGAGCTTCTTCAGGGACAAATTTATTTGTAGTTTAGTTATTTATTTGAATTCTTTTAGGGGGCACATCCATTTTGTGTTCCCCTTCCCCCTCTTCTCTGATTCACTTTTCAGTTCACAGTTTGCACCCACATCTTAAATTACCACAATTTTACACTTGATTACTTTACTCAATTAGTGTGGTTCTGTGATCACTCCGGAACCCTCTTGTTTTTTCTAAGATTCTTAATGGCCCATAGGATTAACACAGCAGGGGGTCCCTGCAAACTGAATGGGACTGCATGGACCCCCCGCTGTGTTAATTCGATGGGCCATTAAGAATCTCACAGAAATGTTGAGGCATTTACTGTGAGACTGCCTCAGAATCTCCCAGGAATTTCTCAGGTAAGTGTTCTAATACTGGTGGCTGCATCAGTACAAGAATGCCCTCCTCCTATCTCTGCACGCTCTTCCTAACCTGCCCATTAAATTGTAAGCTCTTAGGAGCAGGGACTCCTTTTACTAAATGTTACTTTTCTGTCTGAAGCACTTCCTTCCATTATGTGTTATATGTATTACTTGTTATTTATATGATTGTCACATGTATTACTGCTGTGATGCGCTATGTACATTAATGGCACTGTATAAATAAAGACATACTGTACATACATACATCTATACGTGTGTGTCTGTATATCTATATATCATCTATATATGTGTGTGTATGTGTATCAAACCCGGGTCTCCCTTGTCCCCCGTAGCCCTTACCTCCTGGAGCGGGTGCGCTCAGCATTTGAGGCAGGGGGCAGGCGATGCGGGAGGTATGGAGCGGCGACTGCATCGCCGGAGGCTCCCGGCAACCCCTTAGCAGGGCGCCGCCATCTTGCTCTGCGGGTGTGTGCGTGGTTAATCTTGTGCATGCGCAGAAGAGTACTGACATGCGGCGGCCATTACGGAGCTTGCGCAGATCAGCAGCAACAGCGGCCATTACAACAAGCGCCGCAGGGGAACTTTGATCCCCAGCAGCCCCAGGGGCTGCTAGATCATCTGACCCATGGCAGCCAATAGGGCTCTAGGTTTCTCCTGCTCAGGGGATTTATACATTTGGCGTGATGGGGAGCACGCCAGTCAGGGCTGGGACAGGGCAAGGTTAAGGTGTGCATGTCTGTGGCACCTGCACTAGGCCAGAGACCCCCATAGACCCCAGCTAGGCCTTGACTCCCCTTTCAGCTTGTGGTTGCTGCAGGGACAGGCCCAGGAGGAGATAGGGACACTGCCCCTGTAGCACAAGTGATAGGGATCTGCTGCAGGACTACAGAGACTATCAAAGGTGGTACCATCCACACGGGACCCACCCACCGTAGAGGTGGAGGTGTCGCGGTTCACCACTCTAGATCCGTGGATCCCATCTTGCTGCATCGGCATGGCCAGGTGCTGGAGCACCCTGCAGGTACGTCACCTCATCACGTGCACCAACTCTACACCTGAGTGGGGCAGCGCTGTCTCACACACATGGGCGAGTGGCTCTTTGTGGACACTGGGGTGGTTGGGTCCCCAAGGGCCCCTAGGTACTTTGGGTGGACTGTGTATCAGGTGGGGTGGAACAAAGTGTTGGAGGGTACGCCGTGCGTGGCCGAATTGGTGGGGCTGGTACCGTATATTTTCATGGTGTATATAGTAATCCGTTGTATTATACTGAGTGTGTATTTCTTATGTGTCCTGTAATGGGGTCATTCTATATAGTAGAATCCCTTACAGATGGAGGCGCTACCGATTCCCGACTCAGGTACACCCAGGCTCCCAGCATCGGAGGCTCAGACCTCCTGTGAGCCACAGGTATTGCACCACCCACATGCACCGTAGCCACACATCTCCCAGTGGGTGGGGGAAAGTGCGCTACATGTATATACATATATCAATCTTACATAGTTACATAATTACATAGTAGATAAGGTTGAAAAAAAGACGTACATCCATCAAGTTCAACCTATGCTAAATTTAGACAACAGATACTTTATCCTATTTCTATACTTACTTATTGATCCAGAGGAAGGCAAACAAAAAACCCAGAGTCATATCATTCAATGATATCTCATAAGAAGAAAAATAAATTTCTTCCTGACTCCAAGAACTGGCAATTGGATTAATCCCTGGATCAACATTGTTCCCATGTATACTTATTTGGTATATCTCTGTATACCTTTCTTTTCTAAAAAAGATGTCCAACCTTTTTTTGAACAAATCTATTGTATCTGCCACCACAGTCTCCATAGGTAATGAATTCCACATTTTAACTGCCCTTACTGTAAAGAACCCTTTCCTTTGTTGCTGGTGAAACTTCCTTTCTTCCAACCTTAAGGGGTGGCCCCGAGTCCTTTGTACTGCCCGTGGGATGAATAGTTCTTTTGAAAGCTCCTTGTATTGTCCCTGAATATATTTGTATACTGCTGCGGCACAGTTTATTCGAGCATTTGCCCGTTCTGTGCCGCAGCAGTAGCCTGGCGCGCGCCCGAGTGTGACGGGCGCGCGCCGAAGCAGCGGAAGAGCGCCCTCCGATCGGGGCGCTCTCCCTCCCGCTGCCGGGTCCGCCGGGTCCCCCGGAACCCCCTGCCGCTGTCCCGCGATCGCGGGACACCAGGGCTCCCTCGGGGAGCCCCTGGACGCGCGTGCAGGGGGCGCACGCTCCCGAAGACGCGTGACCGCGCGTCTATGACGCGCGGCACGCCGAGGGGCGGCCACTAGCAAGCCGGGAAATCTCCCGGCTTGCGGATCTGGCCGCAGTGCAATTAAATGTGTCGCCAGTGTATAGTTATCATATCCCCTCTTAGACACCTCTTTTCTAATGTAAATAAATCTAATTTAGCTAGCCTCTCCTCATAAGTTAGATTGTCCATCCCCTTTGTTAATTTGGTGGCTCTTCTCTGCACTCTCTCTAGTTCCATAATGTATTTTCTTATGATTGGTGCCCAAACTTGTACTCCATATTCAAGGTGTAGTCTTACTAATGCTTTGTAAAGGGGCATAATAATGTTTTCTTCCCTTCCATCCATTGCCCGTTTAATGCAAGATAAGATCTTGTTTGCCTTTGCAGCTACTGCATGACTTGGGCACTATTGCAAAGCCTGCTGTCTACAAGCACTTCTAAATCCTTCTCCATCAAGGATTCCCCCAATCTATCCCCATTTAATTTGTAAGTCACCTTTTTATTCTTGCATCCCAAATGTATAACCTTACATTTATCTGTATTAAACCTCATCTGCCATTTACCTGCCCACATTTCCAGTCTCTCCATGTCCTTCTGATGAGAAATTATATCCTGCTCTGATTCTACTACCTTACACAATTTAGAATCATCAGCAAAGATGGAGACTTTGATCTCGATGCCAACCTCAAGGTCATTAATAAACAAGTTATAAAGCAGGGGTCCCAGTACTGATCTCTGAGGTACTCCACTCACGACTTCAGCCCATTCTGAAAAGTTCCATTTATGACGACCCTCTGTTTTCTGTCCTTTAACCAGTTTTCAAACAAACAAAGCGCCCTGTGCATGAAACGCGTTAGAGGATCTGCCAGGACCTTTTTTCATGTAGTTGTTGTTTTTGTTTTTAATCCAATAAATCAATAGTCGATATCTGTTTCTACCAGTTTATTTTGGAAGGCTGTGCTCCGGTTTTCCTATAGGACTTTTTCTTCCTCGAGCATGCATTTGGATGCACGCTGAATCGGAGGCCTTCACGATCTATTTTCATTCTCCATATTACTATCCCTCGTACTTTGCTCGTAGCATAGAGGGTCCACACAGACAGAGCGACGCGGTCTTCAGCTGTCTCCACCGGCCGTTCCAGTCACCATGACGACGCTCACATCACAGTGAGGCGGACGCAGACGGAACTACAGCCGGAGGCATTCTGGGATATCCTACAGCCCAGTGAAGAGGTTTTCAACGCTGAGATGGCTTCTTCTCAACAGCTGCAAATACGGTTTGGAGCTGCGTGGCGGTTCCTGTCCATCCCTCCTCTTCCCCCACAGCTGTTTTTAACGGGCAACTGTGAGTACAACATCTGCAACACGCTGGTGCTAAAATGGGTTTAGCTAGTTGCCTCCTTGATACCATTCATGTTACTTCACACACTATGATTCCATAGGGAACTTGAGTGGACATTTAAAGAGACACTATCTATTTTGTTTACAGACTATTCCAAGACCTCAAAACAATCAAATATGCTTACACATATGCTGTTTTCATTGAGCACCGATTCTGTCCAGGGGCTGTGCAAGTCCTGGAATCTTTTCAATTTTTAAACCAGGTGCATACATTATTACTGAGTCCAATTTTCTTTATTTTGTACACCAACCTCTTGTGTGAACCCGTATCAAAAGCCTTTGCAAAATCTAAGTAGACCACATCAACTGCATTACCATGGTCTAAATTCCTACTTAACTCCTCAAAGGAACAAATAAGGTTAGTTTGGTATGATCTATCCTTCATAAATCCATGCTGACTATTACTAATAATTTTGTTTTCCATTAGGTATTCCTGCATATATTATTAAACCTTCAAGTAGTTTCCCCACTATTGAAGTCAGGCTTACAGGTCTGTAATTCCCAGGTTGTGATATAGCTCCCTTTTTAAATATAGGCACCACATCTGCTTTACGCCAATCTTGTGATACTGAGCCTGTGGAAATGGAGTCCTTGAATATTAAATATAATGGTTTGGCTATTACTAAGCTTAACTCCTTGAGAACTCTTGGATGTATGCCATCTGGGCCAGGTGCCTTATTTACTTTAATTTTTTCAAGCCGCTTATGAACTTCTTCCTCAGTTAACCAATTGTTCATTAATATGGAGGTTGTGGCTTCCTCCTGCGGCACTACAATTAAACTTGATTCTTCCCTGGTAAATACAGAGGCAAATAATTTGTTTAATTCCTCTGCTTTTTCCTTATCTCCAATAATCTGCCTACCCATCTCACACTGAAAGGGTCCTATATTTTCTTCATTTTTCATTTGTTTGTTATTAAGGTACTTAAAGAACTTTTTAGGGTTGACCTTACTTCCTATTGCAATCCTTTTTTCATTATCCATTTTTGCTAATTTGATTGCCCTTTTGCAATTTTTGTTACATGCCTTATAATTCTGATATGATGTCTCCGTCCCTTCTGTCTTAAAGAATCTAAACACCTGCCTCTTCTTTTCCCTTTCCTTCCCTACCTGTTTATTTAGCCACATTGGTTTTGACTTATTTCTTTTATACTTATTACCCAAGGGTATACACTGATAAGTGTGCTTTTCTAACAAATATTACTTGTAGATTAGACCTCAGTTTATTAAAATCGGCCTTTCTAAAGTTTAAGGTCTTTATTGAACCCAAGTAATCTGTTTTTTTTTGATAATTTATTTCAAATGAGACCATGTTATGATCACTGTTACCCAAATGTTCCAGGACTTGAATATGTGTTATTACTTCTACATTGTTTGATATTACCAAATCCAGTACTGCCCCTCTCCTGGTTGGTTCCTCAATCATTTGGGTCATATAATTGTCTTTAAGCACCCCCAAAAACCTGTTTCCTTTTGTTGTAATGCTAATCTCATTTCCCCAGTCTATGTCTGGATAATTAATATCCCCCATTATACAAACATGACCCTGTTTTGATGCCTTCTCCAATTGCAAAAGTATTTTAGCTTCCTCAATCTCACAGATTTTTGGTGGTTTATAGCATATCCCTACAAACATTTTCTTTACACTTTTACCTCCACTGCTAATTTCTATCCACATGTTCTCTACATTTTCCTAATTCCCTTCATAAACATCATCCCTTAAAATAGGTTTTAGATCCGATTTAACATACTGTATAAACATACTCCACCTCCCCTTCTATTTGTTCGATCCTTCCGAAAAAGGGAATAACCCTCTAAATTAACTGTCCAGTCATGAGTTTCATCCCACCATGTTTCAGTAATGCCTATGATATCATACTGCTCCCTTGCAGCTATTAATTAAAGCGCCCCCATTTTATCTGGCAGGCTTCTTGCATTAGCAAGCATGCATTTAAGGTTTTTTTCAGCCTGTACTATTATCTTGAACCTCGTGGACCTCACGAATATAGTGGATCCGGATGCAGTATTAAGACAAGAATAAAAGAATAAAACACGATATTAGTGTATCATGTCCACATTGGGGGGAAAAGGGGGAGTGGGAAGGGGGAGTGGGGGGGTGGGGTAGGAGTGGACGGTGGTGGGATGGATGGTGGGTTCCCACTAACTAATCACAGAATACATAGAATATATGGATCCAGTGACTCACACGGGCTTGTGTGGTGTCTCTCCCTCAACGCTGACTGGAGTGGGTAAATACAGACTCATATACTGGAGTCTCAGATATACATTAAACTCACACGGCCTGATGTGAGTCCTTGCCCTCAGAGGGTAATGTCCTGTATGGATGGTGTCCTGTTGTTTCAGCAGAGTTGTCCCCCGATGGGTGTGGTGTGTGAGTGTCTCCTCTCCCCGTATCCCAAATGACCAAAAAGAAATGTGCAAACCAAAAGTCAAAATGGATTGAAAGGTTTTAATGGGTTAACAGTGAAGACATGTGCATACACTATGCATACATGTTGTGGTGCTAAAAAAGTATAAAACAATATATGACACGATAACACAATGAACTATACAGTATGTGATGTACTGAAGCAAACACAAAAAAAGATTCTCACACTAAACAAATATACAAAATCACTTGATGATGATGCTGGGCAAGTGATTTTGTATATTTGTTTAGTGTGAGAGTCTTTTTTTGTGTTTGCTTCAGTACATCACATACTGTTTAGTTCATTGTGTTATCGTGTCATATATTGTTTTATACTTTTTTAGCACCACAACATGTATGCATAGTGTATGCACATGTCTTCACTGTTAACCCATTAAAGACCTTTCAATCCATTTTGACTTTTGGTTTGCACATTTCTTTTTGGTCATTTGGGATACGGGGAGAGGAGACACTCACACACCACACCCATCGGGGGACACCTCTGCTGAAACAACAGGACACCATCCATACAGGACATTACCCTCTGAGGGCAAGGACTCACATCAGGCCGTGTGAGTTTAATGTATATCTGAGACTCCAGTATAGGAGTCTGTATTTACCCACTCCAGCCAGCGTTGAGGGAGAGACACCACACAAGCCCGTGTGAGTCACTGGATCCATATATTCTATGTATTCTGTGATTAGTTAGTGGGAACCCACCATCCATCCCACCACCGTCCACTCCTACCCCACCCCCCCACTCCCTCTTCCCACTCCCCCTTTTCCCCCCAATCCCCCAATGTGGACATGATACACTAATATCGTGTTTTATTCTTTTATTCTTGTCTTAATACTGCATCCGGATCCACTACTGTATATTCGTGAGGTCCACGAGGTTCGCGCTGACCATCTTTTCACCACTACTGCCACGCTGAGAAGGACACGGGATTCCCTTCTCCAAGGTCAAGCAGCAACCACAAAATCAACTAAAAGGGCCAGTATATGTTTTTCTACACACCCTTTTGCACCACAAACACCAAAACCATATTTTATATTTTATCATTTTTTAACAGAGTAAGGCGTTACAACAACTTTTTAAGCCACAAAATTTAGGGAGCGCCCCAGTCCAAATAACCTCCTGTACTATTATCTTATCTGCTCCTTCCTTTCTACGCCCACTTGGTTTAGTCTTTAGAAGTTTTCTAGTATTATCTGTATTTACTATGTGTGTCTCACTGTTGTCAAACTCGCACTTGCCCTCATTATACCTCCATACCCCCTTGTATCCTCCTCTATTCTATTTAGTTCATTATCTGTTTCATTCCCCTCCCCACTCCATCCTAGTTTAAAATCTCCTCCAACCTTTTTAACATTCTCCCCCCTAGTACAGAAGATCCCTCTTCATTGAGGTGCAATCTGTCCCTAGAATATAGATGGCACCTCTCAGAAAAGGAGTCCCAGTGCTCTAAAAACCCAAAACCCTCCTTCCTGCACCACTTTCTTAGACATGCATTAACCTCCATAATCTCTGACTGTCTCCCTGCGGTAGTGCATGGCACTGGTAGTTTTTCAGAAAATACTACTTTGGAGGTCCTTGCCTTAAGCTTTTGGCATAGATCCCTGTAATCTTTCTCTAACTTTGTCATTGGTGCCAACGTGTACCAAGACCGCCATGTCAATCCCAGCCCCCCCCCCCCCAACAATATATCTACTCGATCCGCAATGTGCCGAACACGAGCACCCGGGAGACAACAAACTGTTTGGTTCATGCGGTCATGGCAACAGATTGCCCTATCTATCTTCCTAATAATGGAGTCCCCTACCACCACAATCTTTCTTTGTATCTGAGCATCCTGAGTCCCTACTGTGCTGGAGGAACTATTCCCCTGGCTGCTAGAGGAATTAGTCTCCCCCAGCCTTGCCATTTCTGCCCTGACACTCCCAATATCTTCACTCAACATGGCAAATCTATTGGGATGTGTAGGCTGAGAAAAGATCTGCCTCTCCCTATTGCCCCTGTTTACCCTTCTAACTGTCACCCAGCTACCTACCTGCTCCTCACTAACACAACTGAGCTACCTACCTGCTCCAAACTAACAGCGCCACCATCTGCACCACTAGTCGAAGCAAGGGCCTTCTCAGTGAGCTCTAAACCCCTTTCAAGATTGCCAATGTCCCTCAATTTTGCAAGTTGCCTCTTCAGATCAGCAATCTCTGACTCTAAAGAGACCACCTGCTTGCACTTCCCACAGCGTATGTGTAGCGGGAGGGGGACTTGGCCCAGTAATAAAGGGGTTACACCCCAGCTGGCCACCCCCTAACCTCGTATGGGAGGGTGAGAGGTTAACTGGAATGATGTTCAGTACTGTTTTCATGCCCCTGCTTCAGCACCAAATGTGTGTCCCCAAGTAAATGTGTATTTTCCCCATTCTAGTGTTTTCACCAACACATAAACTGGGATCCGGTCGGGAGGGAAAGGGTTGATGGTATTTTTGTGTTTATGGCCCTTTGTTTCCCTCCCCGCCTTTTCAGTCTCCATTTTGCAGGATCTCCATAGGTCGCCATTGGAGCCCCATATAATCCTATGGAGATTTCACAGAATTGGGACCGATACCTGAGAAGACCTGCAGTTGGCGCCCGAGAGAAGGAGCGGAGCTTCCCCATTGAAAGTGAATGGAGTAATGTCTTTCAATGGGGATTCCTCGAGTCCGACCTCCAGGAATGAGCTGGCAGCCAGCCAGACTGCAATACCGCAAAAGCGGATACATTGTCTTTGAAAGAGCTTGATCTCACAATTGGTGTGGGAACTAGACTTCGGTCAAGTTCACCGCCAATTAGCGTGGGAAACTTCTGTTCTAGGGCGTCCCGAAATAAAATTATTTTTGCCCCTAAGCCCATAGGAACCCCCTCACTCGACCCCAACCGGGTCCGATAGTCAATGGTCACGGTAAAGGGTCGCACTCACCTCGAGGGTCGCACCATTGACTGCAATGGCGGAGAAAAGCCACGTGGCTTGCAAACACGAAGTGGAAAACTGAGAAAACCTGAAGGCCATAACTCCGGTTCTGTGTGGACCAGAGGGCTGTGATTTGGCCACCATGTAGTCATCGTTCCGGCATGATTGCATGGCAAATACCGACCCTCTCTGAGCAACAGGACGGAGTCAGGATAATTGTTTAATTTTGGTTTCTGCCATTGACTTCAAAGTCAGAGAAATGCCACTTCTGCAAAAGGTGCATTTAAAGTCATTTACTGTAACTCCAGGTCGGTGGGTCACAGCGAGCTGAAACTTGGCCACCATGGAGAGTCCCCTCCGGCATGAGGGTCTGGCAATTTCCAGCCTGCTAGGCCCAACCGAACAAATTATTTTAATATGTTTGTATTTTAATAAATGTACTGTAATTTGGGTCTGGCATTAAAAGCCCGCGAAAGATACTGGCTCTGCAGTATGTTAATGTTCAGGGGGCGACCATATGTCTACAACAAGCCCCCTGATCAAAGGCTCCCCCAAGCTGATTGTATATGCTAGGGCGGAGAAGAGCAGGACTTGAGTGGTCTGTAGGTGTTATAAATCACACTTTCAGACAAAGGTTTTCCTGTCCAGATCCTCTTCTGGCAGACTGAGAAGTGCCACTTCTTTAGTGTGGGGTTAAGCAAATGAGACCCCAAGCCCGGGAATGTGCGCATGTGTCAGGTACCTGGGGGCATGTCCCAAAATGCTTCCCACGTTAGCTGGCAAAGGGTAATTGGGTGCAGGTAATTGTTAACCAATACCTGGCATCCAATGTTAGGGTATATGGCTTAAATCCCATATAAACGAGTGTAAGCCCTATGCCCAGGGTCTTCGTTACAACATCTGAATGATACATGATTGCCTGATGAATTGCTAATCCAGATCCTGATTGCTTCATTGCCCCTTCCCACGTAAGTGTTCATATTCTGTGTGTTGTTTGTATATTCTGTGTGTTCACCTTTTTCAAGGAATAAACTTAATTTATCATATCTTAGTCGCATTCAATTCAACCCAGCAATTTTGGTGTTATATTATAACCCTACACAAGCTATCGTGACAGGCTTATAATAAGCTCCTTGGAACAGCTGCTCCAAGTGCACATACATGTGGCAAGATGTGCATTGAGTGGCATTTTCAATCCTGCTCAATATAGCAACTATGAAGTTCATAAGTACCAACAGTAAACTGTACTTCAATATACTACTATACCCTGTTTAACTGCTTCCTTGTTCAGACTGCTTCTGTTTCTAACGGTACACTTTAAACAACCAGCACTTCAAATCAACCACACAATTCAGTATACGCAAGCTCCAATACTTTAGGTGTGTGTGTATACAGTATCTATATATCCGTCTATATATCTGTATGTGTATGCGTGTGTGTGTGTGTGTATATATATATCTATATCCATCTATATGTATGTGTGTGTGTGTATATCTATATATCCATCTATTATATATATTTGTGTGCATATATCTATATAACCCTCTAAATGTGTGTATATCTATATATCCATCTATATGTGTACACACACACACACACACACACCTCATAAATATCGCGACAGTGACAGAAGGAACATACAGGCTGTTAAGAGCTGCTCTTAGTGACTTCTTTAAGGTTATCTATTGTGTGAGGGATTTCAAAATGCCATTTCTTTCATCTTTTTTTAATGTCATTGCAAATAAACCAATAAGACAAATTGTGACCTGTTAGACAGCTTCTGAAAGTTCTTTTTTTGAGCTGTGACAAAAGACTGAAAAGACGAAAGGCCGCTCTGCCCTCCCTGTGATTGTGTGGGTTATGGATCTGCCCTAGTTTAGGAAACAGAAAGGGTTTGTGGTTACCCACATTCACAGCCAGGCGACCCTTAAAGAGCCCTAAGTAATAACATAGGAGTAGGACTGCCTCTATAACCGATTAAGCATGCCGGCTCATAAGGTCACCTTAATGCTAATAACATACTGTAGGATTCACTCAGTTGCCCAATTAACATGTCACTGACATTATACTACAAAAACGTAGTGCAATTGTGTCACACTGAAACTTACTTGTAAGTGAAGATAATGTAAATATATATTGTACAGATGTTATAATATAAGATGTATTTGACATTACATTTACAGTACTCTTGTGGCCATTTGGAAAATTAGTTGAGGAGCCCTGCTATAACCACTAAACATGATGGGGCTTGTGCAAGAAGCGTCGATTAGCCACTTATCGGCCAAAATGCCTACTCCTATTCAGTATGCATCAATTAGTGGGCCATAAAGGCATGAATCGCCAAAAATTTCAGCCGTCATAAAACAAAAAAAGGTGAGCAGTGATAAGCCACTTATCGGCGGGTTCTGAAACACATGCAATTCTAGTAGCCATGATTAGGTTATCGAGGCTAATCGCAGTTCTAGAAGGGCGAGTTTCTCCCAAAATCCTCATGTCAGGAAAAATTGGCATGAGGCTGGTGAGAAGCTGCTGAGAAGCCGCGAGAGAGGACTTAGGAAAAAAATGCTTTATTTCTGCATTGGATTGATTCCGGGAGTCTCCGGAGCCGATACCCATTAATATCAGCACCGGAGACCCCCGGCATGAATCCCATGCAATAACAATGCTTTTACAGGAAACTTCATTACCTTTGCGACAAACCGCTAAGGCAATGAAGGGGATAACCCCTCCCGGTACCCACCAATGGCCAAATACCCCCTTCACCCACCCCCGCAACCCAAAATAAACACTAATACCCACCTCCTCTACTCCCACATGATTGAAACCAGAGGCCACGGGGGTCCTCAGGTGGTCCCCGCAGGTGTCTGTGTGCAATCGGGTGATCCCGTGGGTGTCTGTGGGCCCTTGGGTGTCCGGGGATCCTTTGGTGGTCCCCGCGGGGTTCTGGGGCCCTTGGGTGGTCCCTGCGGGTGTCCGGAGGTCCTCAAGTTGTCCTGGTGGGTGTCTGGGGGCCCTTGGGTGGTCCCTGCGGGTGTCCGGAGGTCCTCAGGTTGTCCCGGTGGGTGTCTGTGGGCCCTTGGGTGTCCGAGGATCCTTTGGTGGTCCCTGTGGGGGTCTGGGGCCCTTGGGTGGTCCCTGCTGGTGTCCGGAGGTCCTCAGGTTGTCCCGGTGGGTATCTGGGGGCCCTTGGGTGGTCCCTGCGGGTGTCCTGAGGTCCTCAGGTTGTCCCGTAGGTGTCTGGGGGCCCTTGGGTCCCCGCTGGTCAGCAGTACCAATCCTGTGGCCAATTTGTTTTTGCAATTCAGTACATTGAAATAAATACACCCCCTCCCCCAACACATACAGTACTGTAAAGGGAAAAATCACTGTTATCCAGATATGGATAATAGCTCATTTGTCCATTATAAAATCAAACATTAACCAGCCAGCATAAATAAAGTATGCATTTAAATGTCCCGCGTCACGTGACCGTGGGAATAAAATGCATAGGCGATAACGGCACCCCATAACGGGTCCTGTATCTCGGGAAGCAAGGGGGTCCCCGGACCTGAAATCAACGCGGTTCTGTTCCGGAGACCCCTTGCTCATCTACACTAGTAATAATATTTATATTAAAAAAACATTAATTTCGGGCGAGATTTGCGCAGGGAGAGGCGGCTCTCTCTGAACAGCTCTTTCTGCAGCTGAAAGAAATCGCCAGGGGAGCCCTTTTCAGAGAGGCGATCTTCACACCGCCAGCTACTCGCCCTACTCGCCCTACTCGCCCTACTCGCCTGTTTTGGGAATTTTGCTATCACAGGTAATCAAGGCTTTCTGATACCGTGATAGCAACGCTCAAAAAACAGGTGATTTAAATGGCCCGGCAATTTTTGTATAAATGCTTGTAGGATGGGCCCCGATATGTTTAATGGGTTAAAGGACTAAAGAGAACTAATGACAGTAACAAGATCATTACATCATTTTATCCTAAATCACTGCCATTAGGTCACTTTGGTCCTATGTTGGACTAACCATTTAACCCATTAAATAGATCACTATCATTGGTTCACTTTGGTCCAAAGAAACTGCCATTAGGTCACTTTGGTCCTACCGTGCATGGAAATGGTGTGTGTGTGTCTGTGAATTTACATCAACAAAACATGTTATCAATGGGACTTTCAGTTCAATTTATCAAGGTCTCATCCGCCTGCTCTCTGCTGTTGCTAATTTTCTTATTATTATCTCTTGTAAGCTCTGCACTGTGAGTATTTCACTGCCTATATCTCTGGGATGACCTTCCGCTTGTGGTGTGAATGCTAAGAGCCACCAATTCATTTAGCCTGTCAGCATCACTAGCTTTATTCTGTGTGGTCCGTTATTTATCTTCTAACATTAACATTCATTGTCACTGGCAAGATGCTTTGAATATGGATATTTTGTAGAGAGTTCTCTGCTTGGTATGATCATAATATTGTTCCCAGCTTCTCTCCTCCTTAAAACCCCATGATCAAAGTTTCAAGGTCTCTTATTACTTTTTATATATCGCTACTTTTACATGCGTAGCAAGAACTGCATATTTAGAATTATCCAGGGCCGTTACAAGGGGGGAGGGATGGTTTTGGCAGCTGACCCAGATGTCAGGCGGAATTTCCAGGATCGTCTGGGCCTCTTTCTAGACAAAACAGGTGAAATAGGATCTCAGCCCCCCTCCCCCCCCCCCTGCCCCCTACACATAGGGGTACAGATGCAGCGGCCGTTACTCAAACAAATCACGACGCCGATTTTGTGTGCTCTGCAGTACTCCACGCAACATGAACGTGGCAATCGCCCCGGGCACCAGCGCTTATCGCGATTGCTTTGTTTGAATTTCATGGATTCTGTTTCTTTGTGTGCAGTGAAATGAATGAATTGCAATGTGCACAGTGCTGTGCTACTGCGTCAATTTAAGGTGTTTAAAAACCAGAACTCTAAAATGCCATTTTCTGCACTCGCCTGCACTCGCGTCTTAAGGCGGTACGGTGGGAAGAAATCACGCGCCATGACGTCGGTATTCCGATGTACAACGCGTGATTTGTTTGAATAACGGCCGCTGCAGCTGTAGGGTGGCTGATTAGGGGATTTTGTCTGGATAAATACCGGGAGTTTTTTGGCTAGTTGGAGGTGACCGAATAACACCGGGACAGGGCGTTTCAAGATCAGACAGCAGGATTTCTCCAGTAAAAAGAATAATACGCAACATCCTTGAAAGAAACACAATTTATTTGATGTCACCGCCATTAATCTCCTATTTCTGAATGCAAGTAATATATCATCGGAGTAAACGTTTCTTCTGAGTGCTAAAACCGTAACGAAGAGTTTTGTTATGCCGCTGTGATAATACAAAATACATAGAACATTTTACACTCCCATTGACTGGAATGGGAGTTTTCGTCCAATAGTGACGCAGCCAGCCATATATTGAATAAGCCACTAAATCAATTCCCTGTAAAACTGAGGGAGTGGTGCTTCTGAGACATACCTAAGTAGCAATCACATAGGTTAGAAAAAAGATACCTCCTTTAGAATCACTCTCGGATATAAGAACATTACAATCTAACTTGTAATCATGTTTCTTTAAAAGCTTCCAGTGGTGGCAAGATTTAAAATAGTGTGAAATAGTAGCATGGAATCTGCTTTCACTGCCATGTGGTTCTATCCCAGGCAGCAGGGATTGTAGGTGCAGGGAAGTTTAGGATGGGGGGTGCAGGGATGTGAAAGAGTGAACTTGGATATTTACCAATTCATCTATTCATCTACCCTTTCTACTATCAATCTATGCCATATTTGTCTATCTCCATCTGTCTATTCAGCTATATATCTATCAATCTAACTTGTATCTATTTATCCATCCATCTTTCTTTTCATTTATATCTATCTGCACACCTATCGCTCTTCACCCCATAGCCATGTCTCGATTTCCATATATATATTTCACCCTATCCATTTATCCCATGACTATCTACCTATCTCTATATCTATTGTGCTATTAGTCTCCATATTTACCTATCGCCATATATATCAATCTAGCCACCCATCTGCCACCGTCATAATAAGTCAACTTCTTCATGCAACTTTTGCAGCATTAAATATCTGCTGACATTTTAAACCGGATTTTACCAAAGGGAGAAAAAAAGAAGTGGTGTGCTATTTGTAAAGGCAATCTAATGTGAGGCGCCATAAATTACAGAGCACAATGCTCGCCTGAAGGAAAAGGAATGTTAATATGATCCTACTCCAGTTAGGACGATAACGGCGAAAATAAGATTACTCGTCATATTTCAGAACGGTTTATAGAAGCAATAAACAGATCTTTCCCTGCACTGTTCTGCCTGACACTATTTATGATGAGTGAGTCTCGGTGCAGCTGTAGGTTTTTGCTAGTCAATGAATGGCATTTTAGGATTGCGATGGGCAGATTGTGGGAGACAAATGTTTCCACTTGCAAAATCTTTCCCTGATAACCCCTTCACTGCCAGAGGGAAATGCCGCATCCTGGGAATATTAAATAAACAGCGGTGCTGGTGCAGGAATGAGGGATGGGGTCCTGGGGATTTGTATTTATTATAATGCTTATTTTTAGTCTGAATGCTAAATGTATGTTGTTCTTACTAAAACTGCATTTAATCTCTACTTTCTGCCTACAGGGTCTCGAAATAATTACACTGTGGAATATGTTGCTTTTTTATATATTTTTTTTCATTGATCTTTTTATTCATGTTACTTTTTTAAATAGACACACACACGCGTGCGGCAGAGAAGTTGTAACATTCCCAGGTAACAAGGGTAAAAACAGGCAGGAACAGGAAATGCAGGGCAGCGAGGGGGAAAGGAAAGCAATCACCTAACGCAAGGGAGCGCAATCTTTTTCCCCTGCGAGCCCCTGCCGGCTGTCCTGGTCTCCGCGCGCCCCCTCCCTCCTCCTTACAGTGGTTCCCAGTGTCTGAGCGTCATGACGTCACGTTGCCATAGCAATGCGATGACCCAACGGCATCATTTGACGCTGCGTTGCCATGGCGATGCGTCTCCAGATGCTGGCTGAACCACGGTAAGTAAGGTTTACAGAGGCCTTCATCGCTTCCCCGGCACTTAATTTAATTTAAGTGCCTTTGGGAAGCACGCGGGGCCTCTGTAAACCCAGCGCCCCCCGTAGTTAATCTTGCACGCCCCCGGTTTTCGCACCGCTGACCTACCGTAAGGGAAGACATTAGGGGGATCACCCAAATAAAATGGGAAATGCATTAAGAAATAGCAATACAGGTGGTCCCTGCTATCTGTCGTTCCGTTATCTGTCGAACAGATTATCCGACGCGTCATAGTGAATTCTGCCGATTGCATTATCCGATGTCGGAACGGATTATCCGCCGCGGATTAACATTGGATCCGGTATCCGATGGCGGTTTGTGGGACGGATTCCGGCAGGCAACTGACGCCCGCCTGTACAATCAAAAACATGGTTAGACAATATTATACAAGAGCGATTGAGAGAAATATCAGAACAATCGATCAAAACGACATAGTAAACAGAGATCCAACAGATTCAGAAATGTTGCAACCAATCTAGTAGTTGCAGTTACAATTTTGCATAAGCAATAGTGAATACCATAATGTAGTACAGTTCTATCCCCAATACGGTTATCTACCTCGGTTTAGTGATATAGCCACCTCCACGTGTGGAGCCAATGTGTACAAGGGCATCACCCAAATAAGCCAGGTCCCGTGTTGTCAGCGATAGTAAATCCATTGGCAGTAGATAGTATTTTCAGTTTAAACAAGTCTCAATGTGATATCGATATGTGGTGGGGCATCACATAAGGCACTTATGAAATGTCTTCCACGAGTTGCTGACACAATCTGCACATCGTCTTCTTTTCACTGTTCTCATCGGTGGTCTTCTCCACCATCTAGCAGTCAAGTATTCTTACATCCTTAGTTAGCTTCCACATGAGTCACAAGAAGAAAAATGTAATATACAGAGCTATGCAAGACTATTCAAAAGCATAAACAAAGGATGAAGGAATTTAACCTCTATGCTGTATAGTGAAGAAGACTTTCAAAGAGAACTTTAAAAAAGATTAAGCAATTACATGATTTTGGAAGAAGCACATTTTTGCACCCATCAAGACAATGGATCAACAGTAAAAGTCTTTGTACTTCTCATAAAGTGTACAAGAACATAGATAGCACAGGGCATAATCAAGCTGATTAAGAGCAATAAGAAACTACCACTAATGTACCATGTGTCCTTCCAGAAAAAGTAGGAAAGGCAATAAAATCCATAAAGAACTGAAAGGACCCAGGGGAAGATGGCAAAACTACTGAAATCGTAAAGAAAGCTGGAAAAGAAGTCGAGAAAATCCCTGCAGAGTTCTTTACATGTTGCTTAAAGAACATTAGAATTCTATAAGAAAGGAGACAAAAGACAAAGTCAAGAACTACTTCCTATCACTAGAATGTTACGAAGATGCTCACTAACTGACGTTAACAGACCCCAGACATCGCCCAAGCTAGAAAACAAGTCACATTTTGCTGTGGATAAAACACCAGAGACCACATCCAAGTTGTACAAGAAGTGATTTCTCAAAATGATGAAAACAATCTACCATTCATTTTAGAGTTCATAGATTATGAAAAAGCGTTTAATTCTGTCTACACCTGAACCATTTGAAATGCATTGAGAAGACAAACTGCATGAATGGATTTTATAATTAACATTTGCGAAATGGCCATGTCAACCGTTAGATTACATGAAGATATAAGCAAGGAAAAGATCAGAAAGGAAATGTGACAGGCGGACACCATGTCACCAAAGCTTTTTTACAACACTTGAAGGATTGTTCAAAACATTGAGTGGGAGAAATAGGAATTCAAATCAACTGTGAATACTCGATACAGCCAGGATTTGCAGATGACATTGTTATTTTTGCAACAAATCCAGAAGACCTCAAGCAACAAATCAGACAAATCGCTGAAGCAAATAAGATGGGCCTCCAAATGAATCTCAGCAAAGTGATTTTTAAACAAATGTGACAACCCTGCACAGATCAAAATAGATAAGACGAGAAGTAAAAAACCACAGGTATGTCTACCTTGGCTAGCAAGTATTAATGGATAAGACCATTGTGAATTAAATAAATAGGAGAATAAAGTTGGAACCAAGCGCATTGGGAACAAAAAAGAGAATATTTCAAAGGAACCTTCCACTGTACCTCAAGAAAAAAAAAGTGTATTCTGCCCGTGCTCACGTCTTGATGTGAAACTTGGACCCTTAATGTAAAGATAATTTAAAGCTTCAGACAACTCAAAGAAGTATGGAGAGATGTATGCTGGGAATTGACAGAAGAGGCAGGAGAAAGAACGAATGGGTTCAGGAGCAAACTGGTCAGTGATCATCATCACAAGGGTGAAGATATTAAAATGTCAGTGGGTTGGTCAGGTCGCAGGGAGATGTGATCATCGTTGAACAAAATGGTACTCGACTCAACTGCAGTGCCTGGAAGATCCAGCAGTGGATTATCAAGGGTTAAAGATGAGGATAGAATTAGTTCTTAAATAAAATAGGCAAACATTTAGGTTTAAATTACGTTTGAAAACATGCAAACGTTTGCAAAAAAAGTTCCAAGTTTGAAAATGTCAAAAAATTCAACAAAATGTTTTTACATATGTTTGAAAAAATGCGAAACCAAGACATGATTTTTTTTTAGAATACAAAACAGCAGGTAAAGTGACCGTCCTTAGTATTAAGTAATTCACTTCCTTTTCCTCGTCAGACAAAATACTAGAACTTGCCTTGTGTATTGCACTCCACAGGGTAGGATATACAAAGTGTTAACAACCTCACAGTAACCTCAATGCACAGGGACCCTCTTTTTGCATCCCACACACACTCCTATCCAATATCCTGTGAAACCGCTTTCCGGTGCTGGAGAAGATATCAGCTCTGTTCCAATGACTGGGACTGCAATCTGCTCCAGCGGTGGAGAAGATGCATAGCATTCATAGCATTTTATATAGGGAGACGTATCAAACGTTCATAGCATATTATAGTATAAAACATTTCCATAGCACATTATATAGGGGGACACATCAAATCTTGCAGAGCCTCTGTCCAAATATGAGCTGAAACCCCATACTGTTTCTGAGAACGGCAACTACGTTCCTAGGGTGGGAGGTGAGGGGTGAGGGGGGGGGGAGAGGCTGACATCTCTCTACTTCAATGATGGCCAAAATGGAGGAATTAATAACTTTAGTTTTATGGGGATAGACAAAGTCATACCCAGAGAACGTGGTGGAGATTTAACTAATCTTATAGATCATAAAGAATCAAAATGGATATTTCTACTAAGAACCAGATCACCTGAGGGTATTAATGTGGAATGGAATCTGGGGCATTTTATTAGAGATTAATTATTATCCCCTTTATAGGAGCCCATCTTCCATTTTGCTTTTCCCGATGTGGTGATATGAAATATTCTTCTTAGATTAGAAAGTATCTTCTCCTAAGTAATCCTCTTTAACAAGTAATCTTTTGATGAGAAATCTTTTAAAAAGATTTTTTTTTTGATAAGAGATCTTTTTTGGATAAGAAATCTTTCTTGATAAGAAATCAGATTTTGATAAGAAATCTTTTTTGATAAAAAATCTTTTTTGATAAGGAATCTTTTTTGATAAGAAATCTCTCTTGATAAGAAATAATATACTTTTGGATATTGTACATTATATATCCATATATATATATATACTCATAAGCTGGACCCTTTCCGTACGTGTACTATTTGTTAGATTATATTACAAAACAATAAGTACAGTATGTTTAACTCTATCATATGTATATGTCCTCTTAATTATAAAGGTACACCGATTATTATTTTGATGAATTGTGGAAACATTCTAGTAAATATTCTAAGGAATATTCATCAATTCTTTTTCAAGAATGTTTACCAATTCATTCATATATCATTATGTTTGTTTATATTGAGAATGGGATATCGATCCAAATATGCATGGGTTCTTTTGAATACTCCTGTAATCCATTAGGTTATACTACATTTGATTTTACGTCAGCTATACATTTCCTTCTGGTGGAGTAGGTTATATTTGATGACAAGTTATATTTGATGATGTTTTGAAAAAGCCTATAACTTTAAAGAATGTAAGAATTTAAAATTCAATAAATATTCCAGACATATTTAAAAGATATCCCAAAAAGATATTTATAAATATTCTAGATTAGGCAAATTCTATGTTATAGCCTTCTAAATTTAGGACTATTATTAACTGTACAGTTTCTTGGGAGGTATAGTATGTGTTTTATGTGTGTCATTCATGTATTCATGTATGTTTTCATACTATCAGTGGTCATAACAAGTTAACCATGATTCGTAAGACTTGTGTTCAATAAATGTTTTTATTCTGGTTTATACACCATTTGGGTCTCCCCAGCAACAGATGACGAGACGTGGGATGGCTCCTCCCCAGGTTATATTTCCATGGTCCGCGGGCCTCCTGGGGGGGTTCTCCTCCCTTGTCCGCCCATAGCCAATCAAGAGACGGGGCGGAGTCAGAGTCTGGCGCAGGGAGAATGGGCCCGCCCCTGAACAATGAGGGGCAATCTGTTCGTTGTCATGCCGCTCCTTACCATCAGGTGAGCGGTCACTGTTCTGGCGGGGCCGGGCACGCCTCCGCTCTTCCCGTGATCGGGCGAGCTGTGGGCGCGGCTTGTGGTGGATGCCCCTCCCTCGTACCGCTTTGGGGACGGATGGAGGCGGACCTGGGTATGCACACGTCATCACGCAGCCACAAGCGTACCCACGTCTTGAATTGTGGCGCGAAACGGGAGATCCAGGTGATGTATATAAGGAAGGTGTATAATACAGTTGCATACTCCTTGATAAAGGGTATTTTTTACACGAAACGCATAGGAGAGTGTCTACCTCCTTTTTTATGGATTAATAAAGATATTTTTTATTCATCACATTGGGACCCACTCCATTGGCAGTGCACAGGTTTTCCTTCCATTCCTAAACCAAAACATGATTTTTTTTTAGAATACAAAACAGCAGGTAAAGTGACCGTCCTTAGTATTAAGTAATTCACTTCCTTTTCCTCGTCAGACTAAATACTAGAACTTGCCTTGTGTATTACACTCCACAGGGTAGGATATACAAAGTGTTAACAACCTCACAGTAACCTCAATGCACAGGGATCCTCTTTTTCCATCCCACACACACTCCTATCCAATATCCTGTGAAACCGCTTTCCGGTGCTGGAGAAGATATCAGCTCTGTTCCAATGACTGGGACTGTAATCTGCTCCAGCGTTGGAGAAGATCCATATAATTCATAGCATTTTATATAGGGAGACATATCAAACGTTCATAGCATATTATAGTATAAAACATTTTCATAGCATATTATATAGGGGGACACATCAAATCTGGCAGAGCCTCTGTCCAAATACCCCATACTGTTTCTGAGAACGGCAACTACGTTCCTAGGGTGGGAGGTGAGGGGGGATGGGAGGGGAGCTGATATCTCTCTACTTCAATCATGGCCATTGATTTTTCTAGCCTGCATGAGAGATCAATGGGGACTTACTCTTGTGAACACCAAACGCATCAGGAGAATAAATATATAATGGAACAAAAGCTTGTCTAATTCCAGATGAGTTTTCACAAACCACTTCGCTGCCAGAGCTCACTAACAGCAGAGGAGTGTTGATAATAAAACCTATGTCATGGCATTGGCTGGTTAAAAAAATGGTTTTGTGTACACATACCCTATCCAAGCCTGTCCTGGTCAGAGATTTAGGAGAGGGAGAGAGTTGGGGAGGTTTGCCTGCGCACACAGTGACAGCAGAGAAAAGGGAGTCGGTAGGGGAAACCAAGCCCCTCCCAAGTGTCAGCTCATCACCTCTCGCCCCTACAATCTATCCTAAACGCTGCTGCCAGAGTCACGCTACTCTTTCCTAGATCTGTCTCAGCATCTCCCCTCATGAAATCCCTCTCCTGACTTCCGATCAAATCCCGCATCTCACACTCCATTCTTCTCCTCACTTTTAAAGCTTTACACTCTTCTGCCCCTCCTTACATCTCAGCCCTAATTTCTCGTTATGCACCATCCAGACTCTTGCGTTCTTCTCAAGGATGTCTTCTTTCTACCCCCTTTGTATCTAAAGCCCTCTCCCGCCTTAAACCTTTTTCACTGACTGCCCCACACCTCTGGAATGCCCTTCCCCTCAGTACCCGACTAGCACCCTCTCTATCCACCTTTAAGACCCATCTTAAGACACACTTGCTTAAAGAAGCATATGAATAGCACTGTGGATATTCTGAACACATGATACATAAGCTTGGCCCCCTGCAGATGCACTTACCAGAACTCCCTCCTACTGTCTCTGTACGTTCTCCCTACCTACCAATTAGACTGTAAGCTCCTCGGGGCAGGGACTCCTCTTCCTTAATGTTACTTTTATGTCTAAAGCACTTATTCCCATGATCTTTTATTTATATTATCTGTTATTTATTTGATTACCACATGTATTACTACTGTGAAGCGCTATGTACATTAATGGCACTATATAAATAAAGACATACAATACAATGTTAACAAAGTAACTTTAAAGCAGCAGTCCAAGCTGCCGTTTTTTTATGTAATTTTCCCCCCTTTAATATGTGCATCAATACAATCCACACAATGATAAGTAATTAGCTAAGTTGACTATCGATCCGTTCTCCTTTGATCGATCGGCGAATATTCACCTCGGGGCTTCACTAAATGGCAGTCAGTGCAGCAGAAGAGTACCAAGGATGCCAAGTTTTGTGGGGAAGATCATGTGACCAGGCAGTCACTAGATACAATTGGTGCACTGCTAGAGAGAGGGCAGGGCTCATAAAGGGGGGGTGCCAGAGCCTGTTTCAGAAGAGGAAGGGGATGTGACTGTGCAAATAGGTGCTATAGAAACAAAAAATGCTTGTTGCATTATAAGACATACAAAATGTAATTCAGAGTTGTTTAAAAAAAATGCTACAAGTATTTTTTCATAGTACATAACTGATGTATTTAAAAAAACACACATGTAGGATATTGCTTGGTCTGCAGCATAATAACACGTTGTTAAAATGCTTATACGTATCATATTTTCAGTTAAAAAAAAGAAAACACATCAAATCACCCAGATGTGACCCCTTAAACATGTCCCTGCCATTAGTACAGTAAGGTCATAGGAGGGCTTCAACCCAAAACCAAGGATTCTCAACTCCAGTTCACAAAACCCCCCCAACAGGTCAGGTTTTAAGCATATCCCTGCTTCAGCACAGGTGGCTCAATCAGTGGCTCAGTCTGAAGACAGAGCCCCTGATTGAGCCGCCAGTGCTGAAGCAGAGATATCCTGAAAACTTTACCTGTTGCGGGGTCTTCAGGAATGGAGCTGAGAACCCCTGTCCCAAACCCTTCGGGTGCCGGAGGGGCCGTGGCACCACTCTGGTACATTGCGATCACGGCAACACTCAATCCATGCGCCAGGTGACATTCTGCGCTCATGAGCTGTAAAGGGCAATGACATACAGTACAGTAGCCATTACGTTATGGGAGCCCCTTGGAGTGCCAGACCCCATGACGTATAGTGGTGGCTACATCTTAGCGCACCCAAAATTTTAAACAGGTCACTGCTGTCTGTGCACTTTGGCCCCCAGGGGGCCTGACCTTTTAAGTCCCGGGCTCAGAGTTCTAACCCCCCTGCTGCGTATCCCGTGTAACCGTTCTGCACTGGGTAAGTAAACGTCTGGGTGATTAAGCAATCCTCCTGCAGACCTTTATAAGGGATTCACAAATGCCCCCCGGGTGACCGAGACTCCTGCTCACTTGTGAAAGGTATCATCTCTCAGGAGTGGGGAATGATATGGACTGAAAAGGTCTGGCAGCGGAGTAAGGGTTAAATGGCAGCGCAAAGTGACCCATGGTTAGGATGATTTAACCACTACACTGCCAGAGCGGCTTGCGATCATGGCGATTTAACCTCTACACTCCACAGGAGCCAGTAATTGGCGTGAGTTAGCCTCATATGGCTGCAAAAAAAAGCAAAGGAAGTTATGGGAATGTAACCCTTTGGCTGCCAGAGGACTCTAACTAGGGTGGATGAAAACTCTTTTTGATGCCACAGCAACCCGGCAATCTGAATAATTTAAGCCCCTTGCCCGTCAGAGGCCTACCACAAACGGTCCTTGTACGAGATTAAACCTCCATTTTGTTCCCCTAGCAGGGGAAAGCGCTGGGGTCCCCTACAGAAGTACTGTAAGTATCTCAGGAACCAGGAGGTCCTCAGAGTTGAAATTCTGGAGACCCCCTACCGGTGGAACCACGCCTTTAACCCATTGGGTGCCGTTTAATGTGCTACTCCATCTGGCACCCCAGGGACCCCATAACATAGTAGCTACATAGGGTGACCAGATTTTCAAAATGAAAAACCGGGACACATTTATAAATATTTTTTTTAAACAAATTACATCACATGACGCACCCCGTTACCATGACAATGAGACTCTGACGTCAGGCGGTGACATGTTGCCATGACAATGTGGCCTCACGTGATGCCTCAGTGTCATAATGCGTCCCGTTGTCATGTCAACTTGATGCAGCGTGACGTCACGATGTGTCTCGTTGTTATGGCAATGTGCATTACCTGACGTCGCGCAGCCATGTTAACGGAAATTGGAGGGGAGGATACAGCCAAAGGCAAAATAAATATATAATAAATAGATCTAGATTTTTTTTGTTGTCTCGGGGATAGCCTTCAATAGAAGGTGGCAACCCTGGCTGCTGTGTGTGTTTCTGTATACAGAGGTGGGCCCTGCAGAGTGTGTGTGTGTGTATATACAGAGGTGGGCCCTGCAGTGTATTATTGTGTGTATAGAGGTGGGGGCTGCAGTGTGCGTTTGTGCATATACAGGTGGGGGCTGCAGTGTGCGTTTGTGCGTATTGAGGTGGGGGCTTTGCTTGGGCCCTTCAACTCTTACAGCCAGGGCATTGTTGGCCAAGAATGCCCAGTTCGGAGGGGATGATTACTACTTCAAAAATGTATTTATTTTCGATTCTTAACATAACACAAACTCTCGTCTCCCCCCTTCTCTCCCTTTCTCGCTCTCTCAGCTCCCTCACCGTGTATGTGTGTATGTGTAATTAAAATTAAAATAATTAACAAATTAAAATTAAATAAATAATTGACATAAATTAAAATTAAATAAAAAAATGTAGGCATTAATTAAAATTAAGACATTTAAAAAATGTGACATTCCTGACTTTGTATGTAGGGTCTCTTGTTCTCCTTGTGGCAGTCAGTGACATCACTGCCATGCAGGGCCGCAGACAGCTTTCCCGGGGCCCAGGACCAACGTTTCCACCGGGGCCCCACACCCACGTTTCGGCGGCCTTGCGAGAACACCCCCTTCTCACACACCTCATTCTCACCCCACCTCACACTCCCCAGTCACCCTTTCCTCCCCCCTCTCTCTTACAACCCTCCATGTATTTTTCTCCCCTCCCCACACTCAACCTCCCCCCCAATATACGTGCACACACAGTGACACACACACACACACACACACATACCTTCCCCTCCTCATATCTCCCCTCCCCATATTTCCTCATATCTCCCCCTCCTATCTCCTCATATCTCCCCCTCCTATCTCCTCATATCTCCCCCTCCCCATATTTCCTCATATCTCCCCTCATATCTCCTCCTCCTCATATCTCCCCCTCCTCATATCTCCTCATATCTCCCCCTCCTCATAACTTCCACTACCCACATCTCCCCCACCTCATCTCCCCACATCTCCCCCTCCTCATACCTTCCACTCCCCACATCTCCCCCTCCTCATACCTTCTACTCCCCACATCTCCCCCTCCTTATACCTTCCACTCCCCACATCTCCCCCTCCTTACATCTCCAACTCCTCATCTCCCCCTCCTCATCTCCCCCTCCTCATCTCCCCCTCCTCATACCTTCCACTCCCCACATCTCCCCCTCCTCATACTTTCCACTCCCCACATCTCCCCCTCCTCATACCTTCCACTCCCCACATCTCCCCCTCCCTACATCTCCCCCTCCTCATCTCCCCCTCCTCATCTCCCCCTCCTCATACCTTCCACTCCCCACATCTCCCCCTCCTCATACCTTCCACTCCCCACATCTCCCCCTCCTCAAACCTTCCACTCCTTACATCTCCCCTTCCTCATACCTTCCACTACCCACATCTCCCACTCCCCATCTCCTAATATCTCTCCCCTCCTCATATCTCCTAATATCTCCCCCATCACTCCTCATATCTCCCCCTCCTCATCTCATACTGTATCTTCCCCTCCCCCCCCTCCTCATACCCTCCCCTCCTCTCACTGTATCTCCCCCTCCTCATACCTCTCCCTCCTCTCCTCCTATGACACACAGAACGACAGGACACACACACAGAACAGATAGGACTCAAACACAGAACAGAAAGGACACCCACACACACACAGACAGAGACAGACAGAGTGGGCACTCTCAGAGGGAGGGGGAGAAGAAAGGAATCAGGGGACACTCAGAGGGAGGGGGAGAGGTATGAGGGTGAGAGAGGTATGAGGGGGGAACCCTCAGAGGGAGGGGGAGAGGTATGAGGGTGAGAGAGGTATGAGGGGGGAACCCTCAGAGGGAGGGGGAGAGGTATGAAGGGGGAACCCTCAGAGGGAGGGGGAGAGGTATGAGGGTGAGAGAGGTATGAGGGGGGAACCCTCAGAGGGAGGGGGAGAGGTATGAGGATGAGAGAGGTATGAGGGTGGAACCCTCAGAGGGAGGGGGAGAGGTATGAGGGGGCACCATAAGAGTGAGGGAGAGAGGTATGACGGGGGCTCCCTCAGAGTGAGGGTGAGGAGAGAGGTATAAGGGGGGGGGGAACCTAATTAAGGATAGATGCGAGGGGACCCTCTCACGATGGGGGAGGAGTCTTATGAGACGGCAGAGGAGGGCTCTGTGAGGCTGTGTCATTACTTGCACCCACAGAGAAGTAACCAGCAGCAGGTATACAGCTACAGACACCGCTGCACTGTAATCACCTCCACAGGAGGAGCCCCGCCCCCGGCATTCTCTGACCTCCAACCAATCCCCTGCTTCTACTCTAAAGCCCCGCCCCCCGGCATCCTACTAGTGAAAAAAAAAAAATACTCAACGGCTGCTTCCTCACGCTGCCACCCCCGCTCACCGCCGCCGACTCGCGCACGGGACCAGGGGCAAAACCCGGGACATTTCCGGGACGGACAGTCACCCGGGACAGCCCACAAAAAAACGGGACTGTCCCGGCAAAACCGGGACGACTGGTCACCCTATAGCTACACCACAATCTAGTTTCCATAGGGGAGATCATGATCTGCTCATGCGGTCTGACAGGAAGGAGGAGAACACTTCCTGTTCTGTCATCAGTGATCGCCAGTACCGGAGGCCTGCAGTGTCGCGGCCCCTCCAGCATGCAAAGAGTTAAACATGATCTAACTATGCGAATGCAAAGATTTGGTAGCTTTTATTCCTTCGATATTTCATTACAAACTGCATTTCTTCAGATTGAAGTATTTGTCAATCAAGGTTTTTTTTAAAACTTTTGCCCACTCTTTCCTTATCAAAGAGCCGCTAAAAATAAGGGGGGGGGGGGGGTTTGCCTGATGATTACAGTCACAAAAAAAAAGAAGACCTGCCTGAGAAATTATATAAATGGCAATATAATTTGCAACACTACAGCTAGGTCCAAGAAATACAATAAAAATGTAGCAGTACTCCCAGAAAGTATAGCATTATAACTGCAAATGAATAAAACCCTCTACCCCAGTGGTTTTCAACCTTATTGTGGTTAAGGAACCCTATAATTATATTGTGAAATTCTGAGGAACCCCAACCCTCTCTAACAGCGCGTCTGAGATCATTGTAAGATACGGATGCACAAGGATGAGGGAGCAGTAGAGTTCTGGCAGTAAGTATCAGAGCCCATAAGTTGCGTGGCAAATGAGGTAGCAGGTCACGATGTAGATCTTACAGTGGACAACAGGGAAGGAACTAATTGCGCTGCATGCAATCCTTTTAATGAACAAAACGCTAAAAAAAACCCTGACGTAGCTGGGTATCCACCAGCGAAACGCGTCGAGTTGAACACAGGGTTGAACACAGAAGGAAAGAGAGATCGACCAGACCGGGAGAAGCACCATGGGAACTGTGCAGGAAGCTGTTTGTTGTTTCCGAGCGGCCGCATACGGAGGCAGCACAAGCCAGAAAGCCTGCTACCACCTAAACTCCGATTCAGCGTCGGAGAGGAGAGAGTCCTCTAAAGAAACTATTATATGTCCTGAATGACAGTACGCTTGTATGTTTTCATTCAGGGGGTTTTGTTTTTGCGTTTTGTTCATTAAAAAGATTGTATGCTGCGCAATTAGTCCCTTCTCTGTTGTCCACTGTAAGATCTACATCGTGACCTGCTACTGCATTTGCAACGCAACTTATAGGCTCTGATATACTTACTGCCAGATGTCTGCTGCTCCCTCATCCTTGTGCATCCGTATCTTTGAGGAACCTAGCTGTTTCTTCTGAATGTTGAATAGTTGACATAGTTTTTTTATAATCATATTGGTGTTATGCTCATCGTTTTTGTATTCACATTTTATTTATTTTGTTGAAGTTCCACCACTAGGTGGAGCTGCTGTATTGATAGAGGAGCACCGTTCTGTCTATTTTCTGTTCGTATTGTAAGGGACCCCAACCTTCTCTATAGCGCGTCTGAGATCAGGTGCATTTTAAGGAACCCCAAACGTCTCTAACAGCGCGTCTGAGATCAGATGCATTGTAAGGATCCCCAACCCTCTCTAATAGCGCGTCTGAGATCAGGTGCATTTTAAGGAACCCCAACCCTCTCTAATAGCGCGTCTGAGATCAGATGCATTGTAAGGATCCACAACCCTCTCTAATAGCACATCTGAGATCAGATGCATTGTAAGGAACCCCAACCCTCTCTAATAGCGTCTGAGATCAGATGCATTGTAAGGATCCCCAACACTCTCTAATAGCATCTGAGATCAGATGCATTGTAAGGATCCCCAACACTCTCTAATAGCATCTGAGATCAGATATAGTGTAAGGACCCCCAACCCTCTCTAATAGCGCGTCTGAGATCAGATGCATTGTAAGGATCCCCAACCCTCTGTAATAGCGCGTCTGAGATCAGATACATTGTAAGGAACCCCAACCCTCTCTAATAGCGCGTCTGAGATCAGATGCATTGTAAGGAACCCCAACCCTCTCTAATAGCGCGTATGAGATCAGATGTATTGTAAATTCTTCTGTATTTTGTATAATTTTCAAATTACCTAAAAATTGCAGGGAACCCTTTAGGGCAAAAGGGGAAAAACTTTCCAAAAACTCAGGGATAGAAAAAAAATAAACCAACAATGATAATTAATTCCAAAAATATACCAAAATTGGCGCAGTTTACAAAACTATTACACATCTGCATGTACAGTAACAGCAGACCCTATCCATACCAATAACCATTATGATATGAAAACAGTGCTACCTTCAGTAGTTACAGCAATCCTGCTGCATCGTACACAAAAGCCTATTAACCAATTCCAGGTTCCACCACAAGAAATCACAATGAGTAGTACATGAATCTGGGTACAAACTGAAGATGTAAATATTCCCTCTAAAGTTGGAATTACTGACCTCTTAAACACGTCACTGACATTAGCACATGTAGGAGGGACCCATGGCTGGCTTGATGGCAGAGCCGTCGGTGCCATCGAATCGAGCCCCGCGGTTACAGAGGTCCCGCTCTCTTCCCTACAAGTTAAACTGATTGCCAGTGGAGTGCATGGGGCCCCTGTAACTGCCTCTTACCTTCCATCCGGCGTCTCCTCCGGCATCACATCGTCTCTGCGGTGGGATGTTGCCATGAGAACGTGATGCTGCTATGTCAAATGACGCGGGCAATGTCCCCCCTCTTCCCATGTAGTTCTCTCCCCTCCGTCTCACTACCTCTTCCTCACTCACCCCCTCTCACTCTCCCCCCTCCTGCTCCTGTTTCACACTTACTCCCTGTTTTCCTCACTCACTTCATCCCTTTCACTCACCCTCACCTTCAGTCAATTACCCCACTCTCAATCAATCCCCCCACAAAATACATACTAAAATACCCCACCCCCCAAAATACACACACCCCCCCAATACATATTAAAAAGTCACCATTGCCCAATACATATTAAAATCTCCCCACCTCCCAATACATATTAAGTAGACACCCAATCCCCCAATACATATTAAAAAGACACCCACAATACATATTAAGACACCCCCAATACATATTAAAATACACCCACCCACTCCCAATACATTTAAACATACCCCACCCACCCCCAATACATTTAAACATACCCCACCCACCACCAATACATATTAAAAACACCCAATACATATTAAAAATACCCAATACGTATTAAAAACACCCAATACATATTTAAACACCCAATACATATTTAAACACCCAATACATATTAACCCCCCCCCCCCATATATATTAAAATACCCCCAATACATATTAAAAATACCCCCCCCCATACATATTAAAAATACCCCCCCCCAGTACATATTAAAATACACCCACCCCCTAATACATATAAAAGAATAGACTGACCTTGGGGATTGTCTCAGGCCGAGCCCGGTGGCTGCGGGGGGCCCGGCAACCAGTCCCCTCGCGGCCGGGCCTCGTCTCTCCCTCAGCTGCAGGCCTCTCCCTCACTATGTCCTACGCCGAGCTTCCGAGATCAGCACGCGCCGGGCCTCCCTCTCATGCTGGTGTGCACCAGAAGCTGAGGCCCAGCTTACTTCCTGCACGCTGACATCAGAGCGGCCCGTCGCAAACCAGCGTCGGAAGCTCGGTGTGAGACAGAGTGAGGGAGAAAGCTTCAGCTGAGGGAGAGACGAGGCCCAGCCGTGAGAGGGACAGCAGCCGGGCCTGGGCAGAGGTTGGACCCAACTTTCAGCCCCGGACAGACCCCCGTAGCCACCGGGCCCGGGACCCCTATAACAGCTGCCCCCCCCCCACCCTGTCGGCGGCCCTGTTGTTGAGATGAGGATATACCGGAGCACGTAAGGGGCACCGCGCTCTCCCCCGGCACGGAGCCCTGCTTTATTTCAAGCCAGCTCTGCTGCCATTAGTACACTTTGGTCCTAGGAGGTTTCGCGACTTTAAAAGGTTAAAAACCTGTTCTAATGTATTTCAGTGTAACTTAGCAGTCACATACTGTAGCATGTAAAATATAGAAGTGACTTTCTAGAGTAAATGCCGCAGATCTGACCTTTAAGTTAAAGAATTGTCACAAGTGAGTATGAAAATATAGAGATTGTGGGTGGAAACTGTAAGTGAAATAAATGTTAACTTAAATGCCAGGTTTTGCATTTACTGAAAAGATACTGACAATGATTTTTGTGTATGGGATGTAGCAGCCTCACGCTATCAGCAAAAAACCCCACAGCTTATAATGTCAGCAGTACATACTGTATCACGTGTGAGGGCTGGGGATCCTTATAATGTCAGCAGTACATACTGTATCACGTGTGAGAGCTGGGGATCCTTATAATGTCAGCAGTACATACTGTATCACGTGTGAGGGCTGGGGATCCTTATAATGTCAGCAGTACATACTGTATCACGTGTGAGGGCTGGGGATCCTTATAATGTCAGCAGTACATACTGTATCACGTGTGAGGGCTGGGGATCCTTATAATGTCAGCAGTACATACTGTATCACGTGTGAGGGCTGGGGATCCTTATAATGTCAGCAGTACATACTGTATCACGTGTGAGAGCTGGGGATTCTTATAATGTCAGCAGTACATACTGTATCACGTGTGAGGGCTGGGGATCCTTATAATGTCAGCAGTACATACTGTATCACGTGTGAGGGCTGGGAATCCTTATAATGTCAGCAGTACATACTGTATCACGTGTGAGAGCTGGGGATCCTTATAATGTCAGCAGTACATACTGTATCACGTGTGAGGGCTGGGAATCCTTATAATGTCAGCAGTACATACTGTATCACGTGTGAGAGCTGGGGATTCTTATAATGTCAGCAGTACATACTGTATCACGTGTGAGAGCTGGGGATCCTTATAATGTCAGCAGTACATACTGTATCACGTGTGAGGGCTGGGGATTCTTATAATGTCAGCAGTACATACTGTATCACGTGTGAGAGCTGGGGATCCTTATAATGTCAGCAGTACATACTGTATCACGTGTGAGGGCTGGGGATCCTTATAATGTCAGCAGTACATACTGTATCACGTGTGAGAGCTGGGGATCCTTATAATGTCAGCAGTACATACTGTATCACGTGTGAGGGCTGGGGATCCTTATAATGTCAGCAGTACATACTGTATCACGTGTGAGGGCTGGGGATCCTTATAATGTCAGCAGTACATACTGTATCACGTGTGAGGGCTGGGGATCCTTATAATGTCAGCAGTACATACTGTATCACGTGTGAGAGCTGGGGATCCTTATAATGTCAGCAGTACATACTGTATCACGTGTGAGGGCTGGGGATCCTTATAATGTCAGCAGTACATACTGTATCACGTGTGAGAGCTGGGGATCCTTATAATGTCAGCAGTACATACTGTATCACGTGTGAGGGCTGGGGATTCTTATAATGTCAGCAGTACATACTGTATCACGTGTGAGGGCTGGGGATCCTTATAATGTCAGCAGTACATACTGTATCACGTGTGAGGGCTGGGGATCCTTATAATGTCAGCAGTACATACTGTATCACGTGTGAGGGCTGGGGATCCTTATAATGTCAGCAGTACATACTGTATCACGTGTGAGGGCTGGGGATCCTTATAATGTCAGCAGTACATACTGTATCACGTGTGAGGGCTGGGGATCCTTATAATGTCAGCAGTACATACTGTATCACGTGTGAGGGCTGGGGATCCTTATAATGTCAGCAGTACATACTGTATCACGTGTGAGGGCTGGGGATTCTTATAATGTCAGCAGTACATACTGTATCACGTGTGAGGGCTGGGGATCCTTATAATGTCAGCAGTACATACTGTATCACGTGTGAGAGCTGGGGATTCTTATAATGTCAGCAGTACATACTGTATCACGTGTGAGGGCTGGGGATTCTTATCATGTCAGCAGTACATACTGTATCACGTGTGAGGGCTGGGGATTCTTATAATGTCAGCAGTACATACTGTATCACGTGTGAGGGCTGGGGATCCTTATAATGTAAGCAGTACATACTGTATCACGTGTGAGAGCTGGGGATTCTTATCATGTCAGCAGTACATACTGTATCACGTGTGAGAGCTGGGGATTCTTATAATGTCAGCAGTACATACTGTATCACGTGTGAGAGCTGGGGATTCTTATAATGTCAGCAGTACATACTGTATCACGTGTGAGGGCTGGGGGTCCTTATAATGTCAGCAGTACATACTGTATCACGTGTGAGAGCTGGGGATTCTTATAATGTCAGCAGTACATACTGTATCACGTGTGAGGGCTGGGGGTCCTTATAATGTCAGCAGTACATACTGTATCACGTGTGAGGGCTGGGGATCCTTATAATGTCAGCAGTACATACTGTATCACGTGTGAGAGCTGGGGATTCTTATAATGTCAGCAGTACATACTGTATCACGTGTGAGGGCTGGGGATACTTATAATGTCAGCAGTACATACTGTATCACGTGTGAGGGCTGGGGATCCTTATAATGTCAGCAGTACATACTGTATCACGTGTGAGGGCTGGGGATTCTTATAATGTCAGCAGTACATACTGTATCACGTGTGAGGGCTGGGGATCCTTATAATGTCAGCAGTACATACTGTATCACGTGTGAGAGCTGGGGATTCTTATAATGTCAGCAGTACATACTGTATCACGTGTGAGGGCTGGGGATTCTTATCATGTCAGCAGTACATACTGTATCACGTGTGAGGGCTGGGGATTCTTATAATGTCAGCAGTACATACTGTATCACGTGTGAGGGCTGGGGATCCTTATAATGTCAGCAGTACATACTGTATCACGTGTGAGAGCTGGGGATTCTTATCATGTCAGCAGTACATACTGTATCACGTGTGAGAGCTGGGGATTCTTATAATGTCAGCAGTACATACTGTATCACGTGTGAGAGCTGGGGATTCTTATAATGTCAGCAGTACATACTGTATCACGTGTGAGGGCTGGGGGTCCTTATAATGTCAGCAGTACATACTGTATCACGTGTGAGGGCTGGGGATTCTTATAATGTCAGCAGTACATACTGTATCACGTGGGAGGGCTGGGGATCCTTATAATGTCAGCAGTACATACTGTATCACGTGTGAGGGCTGGGGATCCTTATAATGTCAGCAGTACATACTGTATCACGTGTGAGGGCTGGGGATTCTTATAATGTCAGCAGTACATACTGTATCACGTGTGAGGGCTGGAGCTTCTTATAATGTCAGCAGTACATACTGTATCACGTGTGAGGGCTGGGGATTCTTATAATGTCAGCAGTACATACTGTATCACGTGTGAGAGCTGGGGATTCTTATAATGTCAGCAGTACATACTGTATCACGTGTGAGGGCTGGGGATCCTTATAATGTCAGCAGTACATACTGTATCACGTGTGAGGGCTGGGGATTCTTATAATGTCAGCAGTACATACTGTATCACGTGTGAGAGCTGGGGATCCTTATAATGTCAGCAGTACATACTGTATCACGTGTGAGGGCTGGGGATCCTTATAATGTCAGCAGTACATACTGTATCACGTGTGAGGGCTGGGGATCCTTATAATGTCAGCAGTACATACTGTATCACGTGTGAGGGCTGGGGATTCTTATAATGTCAGCAGTACATACTGTATCACGTGTGAGGGCTGGGGATCCTTATAATGTCAGCAGTACATACCGTATCACGTGTGAGGGCTGGGGATCCTTATAATGTCAGCAGTACATACTGTATCACGTGTGAGGGCTGGGGATCCTTATAATGTCAGCAGTACATACTGTATCACGTGTGAGGGCTGGAGCTTCTTATAATGTCAGCAGTACATACTGTATCACGTGTGAGAGCTGGGGATTCTTATAATGTCAGCAGTACATACTGTATCACGTGTGAGGGCTGGGGATTCTTATAATGTCAGCAGTACATACTGTATCACGTGTGAGAGCTGGGGATTCTTATAATGTCAGCAGTACATACTGTATCACGTGTGAGGGCTGGGGATTCTTATAATGTCAGCAGTACATACTGTATCACGTGTGAGAGCTGGGGATTCTTATAATGTCAGCAGTACATACTGTATCACGTGTGAGAGCTGGGGATTCTTATAATGTCAGCAGTACATACTGTATCACGTGTGAGGGCTGGGGATTCTTATAATGTCAGCAGTACATACTGTATCACGTGTGAGGGCTGGGGATTCTTATAATGTCAGCAGTACATACTGTATCACGTGTGAGAGCTGGGGATTCTTATAATGTCAGCAGTACATACCGTATCACGTGTGAGGGCTGGGGATCCTTATAATGTCAGCAGTACATACTGTATCACGTGTGAGGGCTGGGGATCCTTATAATGTCAGCAGTACATACTGTATCACGTGTGAGGGCTGGGGATCCTTATAATGTCAGCAGTATATACTGTATCACGTGTGAGGGCTGGGGATCCTTATAATGTCAGCAGTACATACTGTATCACGTGTGAGGGCTGGGGATTCTTATAATGTCAGCAGTACATACTGTATCACGTGTGAGGGCTGGGGATCCTTATAATGTCAGCAGTACATACTGTATCACGTGTGAGGGCTGGGGATCCTTATAATGTCAGCAGTACATACTGTATCACGTGTGAGGGCTGGGGATCCTTATAATGTCAGCAGTACATACTGTATCACGTGTGAGGGCTGGGGATCCTTATAATGTCAGCAGTACATACTGTATCACGTGTGAGGGCTGGGGATCCTTATAATGTCAGCAGTACATACTGTATCACGTGTGAGAGCTGGGGATCCTTATAATGTCAGCAGTACATACTGTATCACGTGTGAGGGCTGGGGATCCTTATAATGTCAGCAGTACATACTGTATCACGTGTGAGGGCTGGGGATCCTTATAATGTCAGCAGTACATACTGTATCACGTGTGAGGGCTGGGGATTCTTATAATGTCAGCAGTACATACTGTATCACGTGTGAGGGCTGGGGATCCTTATAATGTCAGCAGTACATACTGTATCACGTGTGAGGGCTGGGGATCCTTATAATGTCAGCAGTACATACTGTATCACGTGTGAGGGCTGGGGATCCTTATAATGTCAGCAGTACATACTGTATCACGTGTGAGGGCTGGGGATTCTTATAATGTCAGCAGTACATACTGTATCACGTGTGAGGGCTGGGGATTCTTATAATGTCAGCAGTACATACTGTATCACGTGTGAGGGCTGGGGATCCTTATAATGTCAGCAGTACATACTGTATCACGTGTGAGGGCTGGGGATCCTTATAATGTCAGCAGTACATACTGTATCACGTGTGAGGGCTGGGGATCCTTATAATGTCAGCAGTACATACTGTATCACGTGTGAGGGCTGGGGGTCCTTATAATGTCAGCAGTACATACTGTATCACGTGTGAGAGCTGGGGATTCTTATAATGTCAGCAGTACATACTGTATCACGTGTGAGGGCTGGGGATTCTTATAATGTCAGCAGTACATACTGTATCACGTGTGAGGGCTGGGGATCCTTATAATGTCAGCAGTACATACTGTATCACGTGTGAGAGCTGGGGATCCTTATAATGTCAGCAGTACATACTGTATCACGTGTGAGGGCTGGGGATCCTTATAATGTCAGCAGTACATACTGTATCACGTGTGAGGGCTGGGGATCCTTATAATGTCAGCAGTACATACTGTATTACGTGTGAGAGCTGGGGGTCCTTATAATGTCAGCTGTACATACTGTATCACGTGTGAGGGCTGGGGATTCTTATAATGTCAGCAGTACATACTGTATCACGTGTGAGAGCTGGGGATTCTTATAATGTCAGCAGTACATACTGTATCACGTGTGAGGGCTGGGGATCCTTATAATGTCAGCAGTACATACTGTATCACGTGTGAGAGCTGGGGATCCTTATAATGTCAGCAGTACATACTGTATCACGTGTGAGAGCTGGGGATCCTTATAATGTCAGCAGTACATACTGTATCACGTGTGAGGGCTGGGGATTCTTATAATGTCAGCAGTACATACTGTATCACGTGTGAGGGCTGGGGATCCTTATAATGTCAGCAGTACATACTGTATCACGTGTGAGGGCTGGGGATCCTTATAATGTCAGCAGTACATACTGTATCACGTGTGAGGGCTGGAGCTTCTTATAATGTCAGCAGTACATACTGTATCACGTGTGAGGGCTGGGGATCCTTATAATGTCAGCAGTACATACTGTATCACGTGTGAGGGCTGGGGATCCTTATAATGTCAGCAGTACATACTGTATCACGTGTGAGGGCTGGGGATTCTTATAATGTCAGCAGTACATACTGTATCACGTGTGAGGGCTGGGGATCCTTATAATGTCAGCAGTACATACCGTATCACGTGTGAGGGCTGGGGATCCTTATAATGTCAGCAGTACATACTGTATCACGTGTGAGGGCTGGGGATTCTTATAATGTCAGCAGTACATACTGTATCACGTGTGAGGGCTGGGGATTCTTATAATGTCAGCAGTACATACTGTATCACGTGTGAGGGCTGGGGATCCTTATAATGTCAGCAGTACATACTGTATCACGTGTGAGGGCTGGGGATTCTTATAATGTCAGCAGTACATACTGTATCACGTGTGAGGGCTGGGGATCCTTATAATGTCAGCAGTACATACCGTATCACGTGTGAGGGCTGGGGATCCTTATAATGTCAGCAGTACATACTGTATCACGTGTGAGGGCTGGGGATTCTTATAATGTCAGCAGTACATACTGTATCACGTGTGAGGGCTGGGGATCCTTATAATGTCAGCAGTACATACTGTATCACGTGTGAGGGCTGGGGATCCTTATAATGTCAGCAGTACATACTGTATCACGTGTGAGGGCTGGGGATCCTTATAATGTCAGCAGTACATACTGTATCACGTGTGAGAGCTGGGGCTTCTTATAATGTCAGCAGTACATACTGTATCACGTGTGAGGGCTGGGGATCCTTATAATGTCAGCAGTGCATACCGTATCACGTGTGAGGGCTGGGGATCCTTATAATGTCAGCAGTGCATACCGTATCACGTGTGAGGGCTGGGGATCCTTATAATGTCAGCAGTACATACTGTATCACGTGTGAGGGCTGGGGATCCTTATAATGTCAGCAGTACATACTGTATCACGTGTGAGGGCTGGGGATCCTTATAATGTCAGCAGTACATACTGTATCACGTGTGAGGGCTGGGGGTTCTTATAATGTCAGCAGTACATACTGTATCACGTGTGAGGGCTCGGGGTTCTTATAATGTCAGCAGTACATACTGTATCACGTGTGAGGGCTGGAGCTTCTTATAATGTCAGCAGTACATACTGTATCACGTGTGAGGGCTGGGGATCCTTATAATGTCAGCAGTACATACTGTATCACGTGTGAGGGCTGGGGATCCTTATAATGTCAGCAGTACATACTGTATCACGTGTGAGGGCTGGGGATCCTTATAATGTCAGCAGTACATACTGTATCACGTGTGAGGGCTGGGGATCCTTATAATGTCAGCAGTACATACTGTATCACGTGTGAGGGCTGGGGATCCTTATAATGTCAGCAGTACATACTGTATCACGTGTGAGGGCTGGGGATTCTTATAATGTCAGCAGTACATACTGTATCACGTGTGAGGGCTGGGGATCCTTATAATGTCAGCAGTACATACTGTATCACGTGTGAGGGCTGGGGATCCTTATAATGTCAGCAGTACATACTGTATCACGTGTGAGGGCTGGGGATTCTTATAATGTCAGCAGTACATACTGTATCACGTGTGAGGGCTGGGGATCCTTATAATGTCAGCAGTACATACTGTATCACGTGTGAGAGCTGGGGATCCTTATAATGTCAGCAGTACATACTGTATCACGTGTGAGGGCAGGGGATCCTTATAATGTCAGCAGTACATACTGTATCACGTGTGAGGGCTGGGGATCCTTATAATGTCAGCAGTACATACTGTATCACGTGTGAGAGCTGGAGCTTCTTATAATGTCAGCAGTACATACTGTATCACGTGTGAGGGCTGGGGATCCTTATAATGTCAGCAGTACATACTGTATCACGTGTGAGGGCTGGGGATCCTTATAATGTCAGCAGTACATACTGTATCACGTGTGAGGGCTGGGGATCCTTATAATGTCAGCAGTACATACTGTATCACGTGTGAGGGCTGGGGATTCTTATAATGTCAGCAGTACATACTGTATCACGTGTGAGGGCTGGGGATTCTTATAATGTCAGCAGTACATACTGTATCACGTGTGAGGGCTGGGGATTCTTATAATGTCAGCAGTACATACTGTATCACGTGTGAGAGCTGGGGATCCTTATAATGTCAGCAGTACATACTGTATCACGTGTGAGGGCAGGGGATCCTTATAATGTCAGCAGTACATACTGTATCACGTGTGAGGGCTGGGGATCCTTATAATGTCAGCAGTACATACTGTATCACGTGTGAGAGCTGGAGCTTCTTATAATGTCAGCAGTACATACTGTATCACGTGTGAGGGCTGGGGATCCTTATAATGTCAGCAGTACATACTGTATCACGTGTGAGGGCTGGGGATCCTTATAATGTCAGCAGTACATACTGTATCACGTGTGAGGGCTGGGGATCCTTATAATGTCAGCAGTACATACTGTATCACGTGTGAGGGCTGGGGATTCTTATAATGTCAGCAGTACATACTGTATCACGTGTGAGGGCTGGGGATTCTTATAATGTCAGCAGTACATACTGTATCACGTGTGAGGGCTGGGGATTCTTATAATGTCAGCAGTACATACTGTATCACGTGTGAGAGCTGGGGATCCTTATAATGTCAGCAGTACATACTGTATCACGTGTGAGGGCTGGGGATCCTTATAATGTCAGCAGTACATACTGTATCACGTGTGAGGGCTGGGGATCCTTATAATGTCAGCAGTACATACTGTATCACGTGTGAGAGCTGGGGATCCTTATAATGTCAGCAGTACATACTGTATCACGTGTGAGGGCTGGGGATCCTTATAATGTCAGCAGTACATACTGTATCACGTGTGAGGGCTGGGGATCCTTATAATGTCAGCAGTACATACTGTATCACGTGTGAGGGCTGGGGATCCTTATAATGTCAGCAGTACATACTGTATCACGTGTGAGGGCTGGGGATCCTTATAATGTCAGCAGTACATACTGTATCACGTGTGAGGGCTGGGGGTCCTTATAATGTCAGCAGTACATACTGTATCACGTGTGAGGGCTGGGGATCCTTATAATGTCAGCAGTACATACTGTATCACGTGTGAGGGCTGGGGATCCTTATAATGTCAGCAGTACATACTGTATCACGTGTGAGGGCTGGGGGTCCTTATAATGTCAGCAGTACATACTGTATCACGTGTGAGGGCTGGGGATCCTTATAATGTCAGCAGTACATACTGTGTCACGTGTGAGGGCTGGAGCTTCTTATAATGTCAGCAGTACATACTGTATCACGTGTGAGGGCTGGGGATCCTTATAATGTCAGCAGTACATACTGTATCACGTGTGAGGGCTGGGGATCCTTATAATGTCAGCAGTACATACTGTATCACGTGTGAGGGCTGGGGATCCTTATAATGTCAGCAGTACATACTGTGTCACGTGTGAGGGCTGGGGATTCTTATCATGTCAGCAGTACATACTGTATCACGTGTGAGGGCTGGAGCTTCTTATCATGTCAGCAGTACATACTGTATCACGTGTGAGGGCTGGGGATCCTTATAATGTCAGCAGTACATACTGTATCACGTGTGAGGGCTGGGGATCCTTATAATGTCAGCAGTACATACTGTATCACGTGTGAGGGCTGGGGATCCTTATAATGTCAGCAGTACATACTGTGTCACGTGTGAGGGCTGGGGATTCTTATCATGTCAGCAGTACATACTGTATCACGTGTGAGGGCTGGAGCTTCTTATCATGTCAGCAGTACATACTGTATCACGTGTGAGGGCTGGGATCCTTATAATGTCAGCAGTACATACTGTATCACGTGTGAGGGCTGGGGGTTCTTATAATGTCAGCAGTACATACTGTATCACGTGTGAGAGCTGGGGATTCTTATAATGTCAGCAGTACATACTGTATCACGTGTGAGGGCTGGGGATCCTTATAATGTCAGCAGTACATACTGTATCACGTGTGAGGGCTGGGGATCCTTATAATGTCAGCAGTACATACTGTATCACGTGTGAGGGCTGGGGATCCTTATAATGTCAGCAGTACATACCGTATCACGTGTGAGGGCTGGGGATCCTTATAATGTCAGCAGTACATACTGTATCACGTGTGAGAGCTGGGGATCCTTATAATGTCAGCAGTACATACTGTATCACGTGTGAGGGCTGGGGATTCTTATAATGTCAGCAGTACATACTGTATCACGTGTGAGGGCTGGGGATCCTTATAATGTCAGCAGTACATACCGTATCACGTGTGAAGGCTGGGGATCCTTATAATGTCAGCAGTACATACCGTATCACGTGTGAGGGCTGGGGATCCTTATAATGTCAGCAGTACATACCGTATCACGTGTGAGGGCTGGGGATCCTTATAATGTCAGCAGTACATACCGTATCACGTGTGAGAGCTGGGGATCCTTATAATGTCAGCAGTACATACTGTATCACGTGTGAGGGCTGGGGATCCTTATAATGTCAGCAGTACATACTGTTTCACGTGTGAGGGCTGGGGGTTCTTATAATGTCAGCAGTACATACTGTATCACGTGTGAGAGCTGGGGATCCTTATAATGTCAGCAGTACATACTGTATCACGTGTGAGGGCTGGGGATCCTTATAATGTCAGCAGTACATACTGTATCACGTGTGAGGGCTGGGGATCCTTATAATGTCAGCAGTACATACTGTATCACGTGTGAGGGCTGGGGATCCTTATAATGTCAGCAGTACATACTGTATCACGTGTGAGGGCTGGGGATCCTTATAATGTCAGCAGTACATACTGTATCACGTGTGAGGGCTGGGGATCCTTATAATGTCAGCAGTACATACTGTATCACGTGTGAGGGCTGGGGATTCTTATAATGTCATCAGTACATACTGTATCACGTGTGAGGGCTGGGGATCCTTATAATGTCAGCAGTACATACTGTATCACGTGTGAGGGCTGGGGATTCTTATAATGTCAGCAGTACATACTGTATCACGTGTGAGGGCTGGGGATCCTTATAATGTCAGCAGTACATACTGTATCACGTGTGAGGGCTGGGGATCCTTATAATGTCAGCAGTACATACTGTATCACGTGTGAGGGCTGGGGATCCTTATAATGTCAGCAGTACATACTGTATCACGTGTGAGGGCTGGGGATTCTTATAATGTCAGCAGTACATACTGTATCACGTGTGAGGGCTGGGGATCCTTATAATGTCAGCAGTACATACTGTATCACGTGTGAGGGCTGGGGATCCTTATAATGTCAGCAGTACATACTGTATCACGTGTGAGGGCTGGGTATCCTTATAATGTCAGCAGTACATACTGTATCACGTGTGAGGGCTGGGGATTCTTATAATGTCAGCAGTACATACTGTATCACGTGTGAGGGCTGGGGATCCTTATAATGTCAGCAGTACATACTGTATCACGTGTGAGGGCTGGGGATCCTTATAATGTCAGCAGTACATACCGTATCACGTGTGAGGGCTGGGGATTCTTATAATGTCAGCAGTACATACTGTATCACGTGTGAGAGCTGGGGATCCTTATAATGTCAGCAGTACATACTGTATCACGTGTGAGGGCTGGGGATCCTTATAATGTCAGCAGTACATACTGTATCACGTGTGAGGGCTGGGGATCCTTATAATGTCAGCAGTACATACTGTATCACGTGTGAGGGCTGGGGATCCTTATAATGTCAGCAGTACATACTGTATCACGTGTGAGGGCTGGGGATCCTTATAATGTCAGCAGTACATACTGTATCACGTGTGAGGGCTGGGGATCCTTATAATGTCAGCAGTACATACTGTATCACGTGTGAGGGCTGGGGATCCTTATAATGTCAGCAGTACATACTGTATCACGTGTGAGGGCTGGCAATCCTTATAATGTCAGCAGTACATACTGTATCACGTGTGAGGGCTGGGGATCCTTATAATGTCAGCAGTACATACTGTATCACGTGTGAGGGCTGGGGATCCTTATAATGTCAGCAGTACATACTGTATCACGTGTGAGAGCTGGGGATCCTTATAATGTCAGCAGTACATACTGTATCACGTGTGAGGGCAGGGGATCCTTATAATGTCAGCAGTACATACTGTATCACGTGTGAGGGCTGGGGATCCTTATAATGTCAGCAGTACATACTGTATCACGTGTGAGAGCTGGAGCTTCTTATAATGTCAGCAGTACATACTGTATCACGTGTGAGGGCTGGGGATCCTTATAATGTCAGCAGTACATACTGTATCACGTGTGAGGGCTGGGGATCCTTATAATGTCAGCAGTACATACTGTATCACGTGTGAGGGCTGGGGATCCTTATAATGTCAGCAGTACATACTGTATCACGTGTGAGGGCTGGGGATTCTTATAATGTCAGCAGTACATACTGTATCACTTGTGAGGGCTGGGGATTCTTATAATGTCAGCAGTACATACTGTATCACGTGTGAGGCTGGGGATCCTTATAATGTCAGCAGTACATACTGTATCACGTGTGAGAGCTGGGGATCCTTATAATGTCAGCAGTACATACTGTATCACGTGTGAGGGCTGGGGATCCTTATAATGTCAGCAGTACATACTGTATCACGTGTGAGGGCTGGGGATCCTTATAATGTCAGCAGTACATACTGTATCACGTGTGAGAGCTGGGGATCCTTATAATGTCAGCAGTACATACTGTATCACGTGTGAGGGCTGGGGATCCTTATAATGTCAGCAGTACATACTGTATCACGTGTGAGGGCTGGGGATCCTTATAATGTCAGCAGTACATACTGTATCACGTGTGAGGGCTGGGGATCCTTATAATGTCAGCAGTACATACTGTATCACGTGTGAGGGCTGGGGATCCTTATAATGTCAGCAGTACATACTGTATCACGTGTGAGGGCTGGGGGTCCTTATAATGTCAGCAGTACATACTGTATCACGTGTGAGGGCTGGGGATCCTTATAATGTCAGCAGTACATACTGTATCACGTGTGAGGGCTGGGGATCCTTATAATGTCAGCAGTACATACTGTATCACGTGTGAGGGCTGGGGGTCCTTATAATGTCAGCAGTACATACTGTATCACGTGTGAGGGCTGGGGATCCTTATAATGTCAGCAGTACATACTGTTTCACGTGTGAGGGCTGGGGATCCTTATAATGTCAGCAGTACATACTGTATCACGTGTGAGGGCTGGGGATCCTTATAATGTCAGCAGTACATACTGTATCACGTGTGAGGGCTGGGGATCCTTATAATGTCAGCAGTACATACTGTATCACGTGTGAGGGCTGGGGATCCTTATAATGTCAGCAGTACATACTGTGTCACGTGTGAGGGCTGGGGATTCTTATCATGTCAGCAGTACATACTGTATCACGTGTGAGGGCTGGAGCTTCTTATCATGTCAGCAGTACATACTGTATCACGTGTGAGGGCTGGGGATCCTTATAATGTCAGCAGTACATACTGTATCACGTGTGAGGGCTGGGGATCCTTATAATGTCAGCAGTACATACTGTATCACGTGTGAGGGCTGGGGATCCTTATAATGTCAGCAGTACATACTGTGTCACGTGTGAGGGCTGGGATTCTTATCATGTCAGCAGTACATACTGTATCACGTGTGAGGACTGGAGCTTCTTATCATGTCAGCAGTACATACTGTATCACGTGTGAGGGCTGGGGATCCTTATAATGTCAGCAGTACATACTGTATCACGTGTGAGGGCTGGGGTTCTTATAATGTCAGCAGTACATACTGTATCACGTGTGAGAGCTGGGGATTCTTATAATGTCAGCAGTACATACTGTATCACGTGTGAGGGCTGGGGATCCTTATAATGTCAGCAGTACATACTGTATCACGTGTGAGGGCTGGGGATCCTTATAATGTCAGCAGTACATACTGTATCACGTGTGAGGGCTGGGGATCCTTATAATGTCAGCAGTACATACCGTATCACGTGTGAGGGCTGGGGATCCTTATAATGTCAGCAGTACATACTGTATCACGTGTGAGAGCTGGGGATCCTTATAATGTCAGCAGTACATACTGTATCACGTGTGAGGGCTGGGGATTCTTATAATGTCAGCAGTACATACTGTATCACGTGTGAGGGCTGGGGATCCTTATAATGTCAGCAGTACATACCGTATCACGTGTGAAGGCTGGGGATCCTTATAATGTCAGCAGTACATACCGTATCACGTGTGAGGGCTGGGGATCCTTATAATGTCAGCAGTACATACCGTATCACGTGTGAGGGCTGGGGATCCTTATAATGTCAGCAGTACATACCGTATCACGTGTGAGAGCTGGGGATCCTTATAATGTCAGCAGTACATACTGTATCACGTGTGAGGGCTGGGGATCCTTATAATGTCAGCAGTACATACTGTTTCACGTGTGAGGGCTGGGGGTTCTTATAATGTCAGCAGTACATACTGTATCACGTGTGAGAGCTGGGGATCCTTATAATGTCAGCAGTACATACTGTATCACGTGTGAGGGCTGGGGATCCTTATAATGTCAGCAGTACATACTGTATCACGTGTGAGAGCTGGGGATCCTTATAATGTCAGCAGTACATACTGTATCACGTGTGAGGGCTGGGGATCCTTATAATGTCAGCAGTACATACTGTATCACGTGTGAGGGCTGGGGATCCTTATAATGTCAGCAGTACATACTGTATCACGTGTGAGGGCTGGGGATCCTTATAATGTCAGCAGTACATACTGTATCACGTGTGACGGCTGGGGATCCTTATAATGTCAGCAGTACATACTGTATCACGTGTGAGGGCTGGGGATTCTTATAATGTCATCAGTACATACTGTATCACGTGTGAGGGCTGGGGATTCTTATAATGTCAGCAGTACATACTGTATCACGTGTGAGGGCTGGGGATCCTTATAATGTCAGCAGTACATACTGTATCACGTGTGAGGGCTGGGGATCCTTATAATGTCAGCAGTACATACTGTATCACGTGTGAGGGCTGGGGATCCTTATAATGTCAGCAGTACATACTATATCACGTGTGAGGGCTGGGGATTCTTATAATGTCAGCAGTACATACTGTATCACGTGTGAGGGCTGGGGATCCTTATAATGTCAGCAGTACATACTGTATCACGTGTGAGGGCTGGGATCCTTATAATGTCAGCAGTACATACTGTATCACGTGTGAGGGCTGGGGATCCTTATAATGTCAGCAGTACATACTGTATCACGTGTGAGGGCTGGGGATCTTATAATGTCAGCAGTACATACTGTATCACGTGTGAGGGCTGGGGATCCTTATAATGTCAGCAGTACATACTGTATCACGTGTGAGGGCTGGGGATCCTTATAATGTCAGCAGTACATACCGTATCACGTGTGAGGGCTGGGGATTCTTATAATGTCAGCAGTACATACAGTATCACGTGTGAGAGCTGGGGATCCTTATAATGTCAGCAGTACATACTGTATCACGTGTGAGGGCTGGGGATCCTTATAATGTCAGCAGTACATACTGTATCACGTGTGAGGGCTGGGATCCTTATAATGTCAGCAGTACATACTGTATCACGTGTGAGGGCTGGGGATCCTTATAATGTCAGCAGTACATACTGTATCACGTGTGAGGGCTGGGGATCCTTATAATGTCAGCAGTACATACTGTATCACGTGTGAGGGCTGGGGATCCTTATAATGTCAGCAGTACATACTGTATCACGTGTGAGGGCTGGGGATCCTTATAATGTCAGCAGTACATACTGTATCACGTGTGAGGGCTGGGGATCCTTATAATGTCAGCAGTACATACTGTATCACGTGTGAGGGCTGGGGATCCTTATAATGTCAGCAGTACATACTGTATCACGTGTGAGGGCTGGGGATCCTTATAATGTCAGCAGTACATACTGTATCACGTGTGAGGGCTGGGGATCTTATAATGTCAGCAGTACATACTGTATCACGTGTGAGGCTGGGGATCCTTATAATGTCAGCAGTACATACTGTATCACGTGTGAGGGCTGGGGATCCTTATAATGTCAGCAGTACATACTGTATCACGTGTGAGGGCTGGGGATCCTTATAATGTCAGCAGTACATACTGTATCACGTGTGAGGGCTGGGGATCCTTATAATGTCAGCAGTACATACTGTATCACGTGTGAGGGCTGGGGATCCTTATAATGTCAGCAGTACATACTGTATCACGTGTGAGGGCTGGGGATCCTTATAATGTCAGCAGTACATACTGTATCACGTGTGAGGGCTGGGGATCCTTATAATGTCAGCAGTACATACTGTATCACGTGTGAGGGCTGGGGATTCTTATAATGTCAGCAGTACATACTGTATCACGTGTGAGGGCTGGGGATCCTTATAATGTCAGCAGTACATACTGTATCACGTGTGAGGGCTGGGGATCCTTATAATGTCAGCAGTACATACTGTATCACGTGTGAGGGCTGGGGATTCTTATAATGTCAGCAGTACATACTGTATCACGTGTGAGGGCTGGGGATCCTTATAATGTCAGCAGTACATACTGTATCACGTGTGAGGGCTGGGGATTCTTATAATGTCAGCAGTACATACTGTATCACGTGTGAGAGCTGGGGATCCTTATAATGTCAGCAGTACATACTGTATCACGTGTGAGGGCTGGGGATCCTTATAATGTCAGCAGTACATACTGTATCACGTGTGAGGGCTGGGGATCCTTATAATGTCAGCAGTACATACTGTATCACGTGTGAGGGCTGGGGATTCTTATAATGTCAGCAGTACATACTGTATCACGTGTGAGAGCTGGGGATCCTTATAATGTCAGCAGTACATACTGTATCACGTGTGAGGGCTGGGGATCCTTAAATGTCAGCAGTACATACCGTATCACGTGTGAGGGCTGGGGATTCTTATAATGTCAGCAGTACATACTGTATCACGTGTGAGGGCTGGGGATCCTTATAATGTCAGCAGTACATACTGTATCACGTGTGAGGGCTGGGGATTCTTATAATGTCAGCAGTACATACTGTATCACGTGTGAGGGCTGGGGATCCTTATAATGTCAGCAGTACATACTGTATCACGTGTGAGG
>NW_027454257.1:0-90189 GCF_040206685.1 Ascaphus truei | reverse complement strand
GGGACACAGTAAGGGGTCAGAACACCATCCAGTCCCAGGAACGCATGTGATATAACGGTGACACGCCAGCCAGTGATATAACGGAGACACGCCAGCCAGCGATATATAACGGTGACACGCCAGCCAGCGATATATAACGGTGACACGCCAGCCAGCGATATATATAACGGTGACACGCCAGCCAGCGATATATAACGGTGACACGCCAGCCAGTGATATAACGGTGACACGCCAGCCAGTGATATAACGGTGACACGCCAGCCAGTGATATAACGGTGACACGCCAGCCAGCGATATATAACGGTGACACGCCAGCCAGCGATATATAACGGTGACACGCCAGCCAGCGATATATAACGGTGACACGCCAGCCAGTGATATAACGGTGACACGCCAGCCAGTGATATAACGGTGACACGCCAGCCAGTGATATAACGGTGACACGCCAGCCAGCGATATATAACGGTGACACGCCAGCCAGCGATATATAACGGTGACACGCCAGCCAGCGATATATAACGGTGACACGCCAGCCAGCGATATAACGGTGACACGCCAGCGATATAACGGTGACACGCCAGCGATATAACGGTGACACGCCAGCCAGCGATATAACGGTGACACGCCAGCCAGCGATATAACGGTGACACGCCAGCCAGCGATATATAACGGTGACACGCCAGCCAGCGATATAACGGTGACACGCCAGCCAGCGATATAACGGTGACACGCCAGCCAGCGATATAACGGTGACACGCCAGCCAGCGATATAACGGTGACACGCCAGCCAGCGATATAACGGTGACACGCCAGCCAGCGATATATAACGGTGACACGCCAGCCAGCGATATAACGGTGACACGCCAGCCAGCGATATATAACGGTGACACGCCAGCCAGCGATATAACGGAGACACGCCAGCCAGCGATATATAACGGTGACACGCCAGCCAGTGATATAACGGAGACACGCCAGCCAGCGATATATAACGGTGACACGCCAGCCAGCGATATATAACGGTGACACGCCAGCCAGCGATATATAACGGAGACACGCCAGCCAGCGATATATAACGGTGACACGCCAGCCAGCGATATAACGGTGACACGCCAGCCAGCGATATAACGGTGACACGCCAGCCAGCGATATAACGGTGACACGCCAGCCAGCGATATAACGGTGACACGCCAGCCAGCGATATAACGGTGACACGCCAGCCAGCGATATAACAGTGACACGCCAGCCAGCGATATATAACGGTGACACGCCAGCCAGCGATATAACGGTGACACGCCAGCCAGCGATATATAACGGTGACACGCCAGCCAGCGATATATAACGGAGACACGCCAGCCAGTGATTATAACGGAGACACGCCAGCCAGCGATATATAACGGTGACACGCCAGCCAGCGATATAACGGTGACACGCCAGCCAGCGATATAACGGAGACACGCCAGCCAGCGATATAACGGTGACACGCCAGCCAGCGATATAACGGTGACACGCCAGCCAGCGATATATAACGGTGACACGCCAGCCAGCGATATATAACGGTGACACGCCAGCCAGCGATATATAACGGAGACACGCCAGCCAGCAATATAACGGTGACACGCCAGCCAGCGATATAACGGTGACACGCCAGCCAGCGATATATAACGGTGACACGCCAGCCAGCGATATATAACGGTGACACGCCAGCCAGCGATATAACGGTGACACGCCAGCCAGCGATATATAACGGTGACACGCCAGCCAGCGATATATAACGGTGACACGCCAGCCAGCGATAAATAACGGTGACACGCCAGCCAGCGATATATAACGGTGACACGCCAGCCAGCGATATATAACTAGCCAGCGATATATAACGCGAGACACGCCAGCCAGCGATATAACGGAGACACGCCAGCCAGCGATATATAACGGTGACACGCCAGCCAGCGATATATAACGGTGACACGCCAGCCAGCGATATATAACGGAGACACGCCAGCCAGCGATATAACCGGTGACACGCCAGCCAGCTATATATAACGGTGACACGCCAGCCAGCGATATATACGGTGACACGCCAGCCAGCGATATATAACGGTGACACGCCAGCCAGCGATATATAAACAGGTGACACGCCAGCCAGCGATATATAACGGTGACACGCCAGCCAGCGATATAACGGTGACACGCCAGCCAGCGATATAACGGTGACACGCCAGCCAGCGATATAAACGGTGACACGCCAGCCAGCGATATATAACGGTGACACGCCAGCCAGCGATATAACGGTGACACGCCAGCCAGCGATATAACGGTGACACGCCAGCCAGCGATATATAACGGTGACACGCCAGCCAGCGATATACACGGTGACACGCCAGCCAGCTATATAACGGTGACACGCCAGCCCAGCGATATATAACGGTGACACGCCAGCCAGCGATATATAACGGTGTCGACACGCCAGCCAGCGATATATAACGTGACACGCCAGCCAGCGATATAACGGTGACACGCCAGCCAGCGATATATAACGGTGACACGCCAGCCAGCGATATATAACGGTGACACGCCAGCCAGCGATATAACGGTGACACGCCAGCCAGCGATATATAACGGAGACACGCCAGCCAGCGATATATAACGGTGACACGCCAGCCAGCGATATATAACGGTGACACCGCCAGCGATATATAACGGTGACACGCCAGCCAGCGATATATAACGGTGACACGCCAGCCAGCGATATATAACGGTGACACGCCAGCCAGCGATATATATAACAGTGACACGCCAGCCAGCGAGATAACGGTGACACGCCAGCCAGCGATATATAACGGTGACACGCCAGCCAGCGATATATAACGGTGACACGCCAGCCAGCGATATAACGGTGACACGCCAGCCAGCGATATAACGGTGACACGCCAGCCAGCGATATATAACGGTGACACGCCAGCCAGCGATATAACGGTGACACGCCAGCCAGCGATATAACGGTGACACGCCATCCAGCGATATAACGGAGACACGCCAGCCAGCGATATAACGGTGACACGCCAGCCAGCGATATAACGGTGACACGCCAGCCAGCGATATATAACGGTGACACGCCAGCCAGCGATATATAACGGTGACACGCCAGCCAGCGATATATATAACAGTGACACGCCAGCCAGCGAGATAACGGTGACACGCCAGCCAGCGATATATAACGGTGACACGCCAGCCAGCGATATAACGGTGACACGCCAGCCAGCGATATAACGGTGACACGCCAGCCAGCGATATATAACGGTGACACGCCAGCCAGCGATATAACGGTGACACGCCAGCCAGCGATATATAACGGTGACACGCCAGCCAGCGAAATAACGGTGACACGCCAGCCAGCGATATAACGGTGACACGCCAGCCAGCGATATAACGGTGACACGCCAGCCAGCGATATAACGATGACACGCCAGCGATATAACGGTGACACGCCAGCCAGCGATATATAACGGTGACACGCCAGCCAGCGATATATAACGGTGACACGCCAGCCAGCGATATATAACGGTGACACGCCAGCCAGCGATATATAACGGTGACACGCCAGCCAGCGATATAACGGTGACACGCCAGCCAGCGATATAACGGTGACACGCCAGCCAGCGATATAACGGTGACACGCCAGCCAGCGATATAACGGTGACACGCCAGCCAGCGATATAACGGTGACACGCCAGCCAGCGAAATATAACGGTGACACGCCAGCCAGCGATATAACGGTGACACGCCAGTCAGCGATATAACGGTGACACGCCAGCCAGCGATATAACGGTGACACGCCAGCCAGCGATATAACGGTGACACGCCAGCCAGCGATATAACGGTGACACGCCAGCCAGCGAAATATAACGGTGACACGCCAGCCAGCGATATAACGGTGACACGCCAGCCAGCGATATAACGGTGACACGCCAGCCAGCGATATATAACGGTGACACGCCAGCCAGCGATATATAACGGAGACACGCCAGCCAGCGATATAACGGTGACACGCCAGCCAGCGATATATAAAGGAGACACGCCAGCCAGCGATATATAACGGTGACACGCCAGCCAGCGATATATAACGGTGACACGCCAGCGATATATAACGGTGACACGCCAGCCAGCGATATATAACGGTGACACGCCAGCCAGCGATATATAACGGTGACACGCCAGCCAGCGATATATATAACAGTGACACGCCAGCCAGCGAGATAACGGTGACACGCCAGCCAGCGATATATAACGGTGACACGCCAGCCAGCGATATAACGGTGACACGCCAGCCAGCGATATAACGGTGACACGCCAGCCAGCGATATATAACGGTGACACGCCAGCCAGCGATATAACGGTGACACGCCAGCCAGCGATATAACGGTGACACGCCATCCAGCGATATAACGGAGACACGCCAGCCAGCGATATAACGGTGACACGCCAGCCAGCGATATAACGGTGACACGCCAGCCAGCGATATATAACGGTGACACGCCAGCCAGCGATATATAACGGTGACACGCCAGCCAGCGATATATATAACAGTGACACGCCAGCCAGCGAGATAACGGTGACACGCCAGCCAGCGATATATAACGGTGACACGCCAGCCAGCGATATAACGGTGACACGCCAGCCAGCGATATAACGGTGACACGCCAGCCAGCGATATATAACGGTGACACGCCAGCCAGCGATATAACGGTGACACGCCAGCCAGCGATATATAACGGTGACACGCCAGCCAGCGATATAACGGTGACACGCCAGCCAGCGATATAACGGTGACACGCCAGCCAGCGATATAACGGTGACACGCCAGCCAGCGATATAACGATGACACGCCAGCGATATAACGGTGACACGCCAGCCAGCGATATATAACGGTGACACGCCAGCCAGCGATATATAACGGTGACACGCCAGCCAGCGATATATAACGGTGACACGCCAGCCAGCGATATATAACGGTGACACGCCAGCCAGCGATATATAACGGTGACACGCCAGCCAGCGATATAACGGTGACACGCCAGCCAGCGATATAACGGTGACACGCCAGCCAGCGATATAACGGTGACACGCCAGCCAGCGATATAACGGTGACACGCCAGCCAGCGATATAACGGTGACACGCCAGCCAGCGAAATATAACGGTGACACGCCAGCCAGCGATATAACGGTGACACGCCAGCCAGCGATATAACGGTGACACGCCAGCCAGCGATATAACGGTGACACGCCAGCCAGCGATATAACGGTGACACGCCAGCCAGCGATATAACGGTGACACGCCAGCCAGCGAAATATAACGGTGACACGCCAGCCAGCGATATAACGGTGACACGCCAGCCAGCGATATAACGGTGACACGCCAGCCAGCGATATAACGGTGACACGCCAGCCAGCGATATATAACAGTGACACGCCAGCGATATATAACGGTGACACGCCAGCCAGCGATATAACGGTGACACGCCAGCCAGCGATATATAACAGTGACACGCCAGCGATATATAACGGTGACACGCCAGCCAGCGATATAACGGTGACACGCCAGCCAGCGATATATAACAGTGACACGCCAGCGATATATAACGGTGACACGCCAGCCAGCGATATAACGGTGACACGCCAGCCAGCGATATAACGATGACACGCCAGCCAGCGATATAACGGTGACACGCCAGCCAGCGATATATAACGGAGACACGCCAGCCAGCGATATAACGGTGACACGCCAGCCAGCGATATATAACGGTGACACGCCAGCGATATATAACGGTGACACGCCAGCCAGCGATATATAACGGTGACACGCCAGCCAGCGATATATAACGGTGACACGCCAGCCAGCGATATATAACGGTGACACGCCAGCGATATATAACGGTGACACGCCAGCGATATATAACGGTGACACGCCAGCCAGCGATATATAACGGTGACACGCCAGCGATATATAACGGTGACACGCCAGCCAGCGATATATAACGGTGACACGCCAGCCAGCGATATATAACGGTGACACGCCAGCCAGCGATATATAACGGTGACACGCCAGCGATATATAACGGTGACACGCCAGCGATATATAACGGTGACACGCCAGCCAGCGATATATAACGGAGACACGCCAGCCAGCGATATATAACGGAGACACGCCAGCCAGCGATATAACGGAGACACGCCAGCCAGCGATATAACGGTGACACGCCAGCCAGCGATATATAACGGAGACACGCCAGCCAGCGATATAACGGTGACACGCCAGCCAGCGATATATAACGGAGACACGCCAGCCAGCGATATAACGGAGACACGCCAGCCAGCGATATATAACGGTGACACGCCAGCCAGCGATATATAACGGTGACACGCCAGCCAGCGATATATAACGGTGACACGCCAGCCAGCGATATAACGGTGACACGCCAGCCAGCGATATATAACGGAGACACGCCAGCCAGCGATATAACGGTGACACGCCAGCCAGCGATATATAACGGAGACACGCCAGCCAGCGATATAACGGAGACACGCCAGCCAGCGATATATAACGGAGACACGCCAGCCAGGGATATAACGGTGACACGCCAGCCAGCGATATAACAGTGACACGCCAGCCAGCGATATAACGGTGACACGCCAGCCAGCGATATATAACGGAGACACGCTAGCCAGCGATATAACGGTGACACGCCATCCAGCGATGTAACGGTGACACGCCAGCGATATATAACGGTGACACGCCAGCGATATATAACGGTGACACGCCAGCGATATATAACGGTGACACGCCAGCCAGCGATATATAACGGTGACACGCCAGCCAGCGATATATAACGGTGACACGCCAGCCAGCGATATATAACGGTGACACGCCAGCGATATATAACGGTGACACGCCAGCGATATATAACGGTGACACGCCAGCCAGCGATATATAACGGTGACACGCCAGCCAGCGATATATAACGGTGACACGCCAGCGATATATAACGGTGACAAGCCAGCGATATAACGGTGACACGCCAGCCTGCGATATATAACGGTGACACGCCAGCCAGCGATATATAACGGTGACACGCCAGCCAGCGATATATAACGGTGACACGCCAGCCAGCGATATATAACTGTGACACGCCAGCCAGCGATATAACAGACACGCAAGCCAGCGATATAACGGTGACACGCCAGCGATATATAACGGTGACACGCCAGCGATATATAACGGTGACACGCCAGCCAGCGATATATATAACGGTGACACGCCAGCGATATATAACGGTGACACGCCAGCGATATATAACGGTGACACGCCAGCCAGCGATATAACGGTGACACGCCAGCCAGCGATATATAACGGTGACACGCCAGCGATATATAACGGTGACACGCCAGCCAGCGATATATAACGGTGACACGCCAGCGATATATAACGGTGACACGCCAGCCAGCGATATAACGGTGACACGCCAGCCAGCGATATAACGGTGACACGCCAGCCAGCGATATAACGGTGACACGCCAGCCAGCGATATAACGGTGACACGCCAGCCAGCGATATAACGGTGACACGCCAGCCAGCGATATAACAGTGACACGCCAGCCAGCGAAATATAACGGTGACACGCCAGCCAGCGATATAACGGTGACACGCCAGCCAGCGATATAACGGTGACACGCCAGCCAGCGATATATAACAGTGACACGCCAGCGATATATAACGGTGACACGCCAGCCAGCGATATAACGGTGACACGCCAGCCAGCGATATATAACAGTGACACGCCAGCGATATATAACGGTGACACGCCAGCCAGCGATATAACGGTGACACGCCAGCCAGCGATATATAACAGTGACACGCCAGCGATATATAACGGTGACACGCCAGCCAGCGATATAACGGTGACACGCCAGCCAGCGATATAACGATGACACGCCAGCCAGCGATATAACGGTGACACGCCAGCCAGCGATATATAACGGAGACACGCCAGCCAGCGATATAACGGTGACACGCCAGCCAGCGATATATAACGGTGACACACCAGCGATATATAACGGTGACACGCCAGCCAGCGATATATAACGGTGACACGCCAGCCAGCGATATATAACGGTGACACGCCAGCCAGCGATATATAACGGTGACACGCCAGCGATATATAACGGTGACACGCCAGCGATATATAACGGTGACACGCCAGCCAGCGATATATAACGGTGACACGCCAGCGATATATAACGGTGACACGCCAGCCAGCGATATATAACGGTGACACGCCAGCCAGCGATATATAACGGTGACACGCCAGCCAGCGATATATAACGGTGACACGCCAGCGATATATAACGGTGACACGCCAGCGATATATAACGGTGACACGCCAGCCAGCGATATATAACGGAGACACGCCAGCCAGCGATATATAACGGAGACACGCCAGCCAGCGATATAACGGAGACACGCCAGCCAGCGATATAACGGTGACACGCCAGCCAGCGATATATAACGGAGACACGCCAGCCAGCGATATATAACGGAGACACGCCAGCCAGCGATATAACGGTGACACGCCAGCCAGCGATATATAACGGAGACACGCCAGCCAGCGATATAACGGAGACACGCCAGCCAGCGATATATAACGGTGACACGCCAGCCAGCGATATATAACGGTGACACGCCAGCCAGCGATATATAACGGTGACACGCCAGCCAGCGATATAACGGTGACACGCCAGCCAGCGATATATAACGGAGACACGCCAGCCAGCGATATAACGGTGACACGCCAGCCAGCGATATATAACGGAGACACGCCAGCCAGCGATATAACGGAGACACGCCAGCCAGCGATATATAACGGAGACACGCCAGCCAGGGATATAACGGTGACACGCCAGCCAGCGATATAACAGTGACACGCCAGCCAGCGATATAACGGTGACACGCCAGCCAGCGATATATAACGGAGACACGCTAGCCAGCGATATAACGGTGACACGCCATCCAGCGATGTAACGGTGACACGCCAGCGATATATAACGGTGACACGCCAGCGATATATAACGGTGACACGCCAGCGATATATAACGGTGACACGCCAGCCAGCGATATATAACGGTGACACGCCAGCCAGCGATATATAACGGTGACACGCCAGCCAGCGATATATAACGGTGACACGCCAGCGATATATAACGGTGACACGCCAGCGATATATAACGGTGACACGCCAGCCAGCGATATATAACGGTGACACGCCAGCCAGCGATATATAACGGTGACACGCCAGCGATATATAACGGTGACAAGCCAGCGATATAACGGTGACACGCCAGCCTGCGATATATAACGGTGACACGCCAGCCAGCGATATATAACGGTGACACGCCAGCCAGCGATATATAACGGTGACACGCCAGCCAGCGATATATAACTGTGACACGCCAGCCAGCGATATAACAGACACGCCAGCCAGCGATATAACGGTGACACGCCAGCGATATATAACGGTGACACGCCAGCGATATATAACGGTGACACGCCAGCCAGCGATATATATAACGGTGACACGCCAGCGATATATAACGGTGACACGCCAGCGATATATAACGGTGACACGCCAGCCAGCGATATAACGGTGACACGCCAGCCAGCGATATATAACGGTGACACGCCAGCGATATATAACGGTGACACGCCAGCCAGCGATATATAACGGTGACACGCCAGCGATATATAACGGTGACACGCCAGCCAGCGATATATAACGGTGACACGACAGCGATATATAACGGTGACACGCCAGCCAGCGATATAACGATGACACGCCAGCCAGCGATATATAACGGTGACACGCCAGCCAGCGATATAACGGTGACACGCCAGCCAGCGATATAACGGTGACACGCCAGCCAGCGATATATAACGGAGACACGCCAGCCAGCGATATAACGGTGACACGCCAGCCAGCGATATATAACGGAGACACGCCAGCCAGCGATGTAACGGTGACACGCCAGCCAGCGATATATAACGGAGACACGCCAGCCAGCGATATATAACGGAGACACGCCAGCCAGGGATATAACGGTGACACGCCAGCCAGCGATATATAACGGTGACACGCCAGCCAGCGATATATAACGGAGACACGCCAGCGATATAACAGTGACACGCCAGCGATATAACAGTGACACGCCAGCCAGCGATATAACGGTGACACGCCAGCCAGCGATATATAACGGTGACACGCCAGCCAGCGATATAACGGTGACACGCCAGCCAGCGATATATAACGGTGACACGCCAGCCAGCGATATATAACGGTGACACGCCAGCCAGCGATATATAACGGTGACACGCCAGCCAGCGATATATAACGGTGACACGCCAGCCAGCGATATAACGGAGACACGCCAGCGATATATAACGGTGACACGCCAGCCAGCGATATAACGGTGACACGCCAGCCAGCGATATAACAGTGACACGCCAGCCAGCGATATATAACGGTGACACGCCAGCCAGCGATATAACGGTGACACGCCAGCCAGCGATATAACAGTGACACGCCAGCCAGCGATATAACGGTGACACGCCAGCCAGCGATATAACAGTGACACGCCAGCCAGCGATATAACGGTGACACGCCAGCCAGCGATATAACGGTGACACGCCAGCCAGCGATATATAACGGTGACACGCCAGCCAGCGATATATAACGGTGACACGCCAGCCAGCGATATAACGGTGACACGCCAGCCAGCGATATAACGGTGACACGCCAGCCAGCGATATATAACGGAGACACGCCAGCCAGCGATATAACGGTGACACGCCAGCCAGCGATATATAACGGAGACACGCCAGCCAGCGATGTAACGATGACACGCCAGCCAGCGATATAACGATGACACGCCAGCGATATAACGGAGACACGCCAGCCAGCGATATAACGGTGACACGCCAGCCAGCGATATATAACGGAGACACGCCAGCCAGCGATATAACGGTGACACGCCAGCCAGCGATATATAACGGTGACACGCCAGCCAGCGATATAACGGTGACACACCAGCCAGCGATATATAACGGAGACACGCCAGCCAGCGATATAACGGTGACACGCCAGCCAGCGATATATAACGGAGACACGCCAGCCAGCGATATATAACGGAGACACGCCAGCCAGGGATATAACGGTGACACGCCAGCCAGCGATATATAACGGTGACACGCCAGCCAGCGATATATAACGGAGACACGCCAGCGATATAACAGTGACACGCCAGCGATATAACAGTGACACGCCAGCCAGCGATATAACGGTGACACGCCAGCCAGCGATATATAACGGTGACACGCCAGCCAGCGATATAACGGTGACACGCCAGCCAGCGATATATAACGGTGACACGCCAGCCAGCGATATATAACGGTGACACGCCAGCCAGCGATATATAACGGTGACACGCCAGCCAGCGATATATAACGGTGACACGCCAGCCAGCGATATAACGGAGACACGCCAGCGATATATAACGGTGACACGCCAGCCAGCGATATAACGGTGACACGCCAGCCAGCGATATAACAGTGACACGCCAGCCAGCGATATATAACGGTGACACGCCAGCCAGCGATATAACGGTGACACGCCAGCCAGCGATATAACAGTGACACGCCAGCCAGCGATATAACGGTGACACGCCAGCCAGCGATATAACAGTGACACGCCAGCCAGCGATATAACGGTGACACGCCAGCCAGCGATATAACGGTGACACGCCAGCCAGCGATATATAACGGTGACACGCCAGCCAGCGATATATAACGGTGACACGCCAGCCAGCGATATAACGGTGACACGCCAGCCAGCGATATAACGGTGACACGCCAGCCAGCGATATATAACGGAGACACGCCAGCCAGCGATATAACGGTGACACGCCAGCCAGCGATATATAACGGTGACACGCCAGCCAGCGATATATAACGGAGACACGCCAGCCAGCGATGTAACGATGACACGCCAGCCAGCGATATAACGATGACACGCCAGCGATATAACGGAGACACGCCAGCCAGCGATATAACGGTGACACGCCAGCCAGCGATATATAACGGAGACACGCCAGCCAGCGATATAACGGTGACACGCCAGCCAGCGATATATAACGGTGACACGCCAGCCAGCGATATAACGGTGACACACCAGCCAGCGATATATAACGGAGACACGCCAGCCAGCGATATAACGGTGACACGCCAGCCAGCGATATATAACGGTGACACGCCAGCCAGCGATGTAACGGTGACACGCCAGCCAGCGATATAACGGAGACAAGCCGGCCAGCTCTATAATAATGCGCAGAGCGATATAATAACGCGCAGAGAGATATAATAACGCGCAGAGAGGTATAATAACGCGCAGAGATATAATAACACACAGAGATATAATAACACACAGAGAGGTATAATAACACGCAGAGAGATATAATAACGCGCAGAGATATAATAACACGCAGAGATATAATAACACACAGAGATATAATAACACACAGAGAGGTATAATAACACGCAGAGAGATATAATAACGCGCAGAGATATAATAACACACAGAGATATAATAACGCGCAGAGATATAATAACACGCAGAGATATAATAACACGCAGAGAGATATAATAACACGCAGAGGATATAATAACACGCAGAGGATATAATAACACGCAGAGAGATATAATAACGCGCAGAGAGGTATAATAACACGCAGAGATATAATAACACGCAGAGATATATAATAACACGCAGAGATATAATAACACGCAGAGAGATATAATAACACGCAGAGAGATATAATAACACGCAGAGAGACATAATAACACGCAGAGAGATATAATAACACGCAGAGATATAATAACACGCAGAGAGATATAATAACGCGCAGAGATATATAATAACGCGCAGAGATATAATAACACGCAGAGATATAATAACGCGCAGAGATATAATAACACGCAGAGATATAATAACACGCAGAGATATAATAACACGCAGAGATATAATAACACGCAGAGGATATAATAACGCGCAGAGATATATAATAACGCGCAGAGATATAATAACGCGCAGAGATATAATAACGCGCAGAGATATAATAACGCAGAGAGATATAATAACACGCAGAGAGATATAATAACGCGCAGAGAGATATAATAACGCGCAGAGATAATAACGCGCAGAGATATAATAACGCGCAGAGATATAATAACGCGCAGAGATATAATAACACGCAGAGATATAATAACACGCAGAGAGATATAATAACACGCAGAGATATAATAACGCGCAGAGAGATATAATAACACGCAGAGAGATATAATAACGCGCAGAGATATAATAACGCGCAGAGATATAATAATGCGCAGAGATATAATAACACGCAGAGAGATATAATAACACGCAGAGGATATAATAACACGCAGAGGATATAATAACACGCAGAGAGATATAATAACGCGCAGAGAGATATAATAACGCGCAGAGAGGTATAATAACACGCAGAGATATAATAACACACAGAGATATAATAACACACAGAGATATAATAACGTGCAGAGAGATATAATAACACACAGAGATATAATAACGCGCAGAGAGATATAATAACACACAGAGGTATAATAACACGCAGAGAGATATAATAACACACAGAGATATAATAACGCGCAGAGATATAATAACACGCAGAGATATAATAACACGCAGAGAGATATAATAACACGCAGAGGATATAATAACACGCAGAGGATATAATAACACGCAGAGAGATATAATAACGCGCAGAGAGGTATAATAACACGCAGAGATATAATAACACGCAGAGAGATATAATAACACGCAGAGAGATATAATAACACGCAGAGAGACATAATAACACGCAGAGAGATATAATAACACGCAGAGATATAATAACACGCAGAGAGATATAATAACGCGCAGAGATATATAATAACGCGCAGAGATATAATAACACGCAGAGATATAATAACGCGCAGAGATATAATAACACGCAGAGATATAATAACACGCAGAGATATAATAACACGCAGAGATATAATAACACGCAGAGGATATAATAACGCGCAGAGATATATAATAACGCGCAGAGATATAATAACGCGCAGAGATATAATAACGCGCAGAGAGATATAATAACACGCAGAGAGATATAATAACGCGCAGAGATATAATAACGCGCAGAGATATAATAACGCGCAGAGATATAATAACGCGCAGAGATATAATAACACGCAGAGATATAATAACACGCAGAGAGATATAATAACACGCAGAGATATAATAACGCGCAGAGAGATATAATAACACGCAGAGAGATATAATAACGCGCAGAGATATAATAACGCGCAGAGATATAATAACGCGCAGAGATATAATAACACGCAGAGAGATATAATAACACGCAGAGGATATAATAACACGCAGAGGATATAATAACACGCAGAGAGATATAATAACGCGCAGAGAGGTATAATAACGCGCAGAGAGATATAATAACACGCAGAGAGATATAATAACGCGCAGAGAGATATAATAACGCGCAGAGAGATATAATAACGCGCAGAGAGATATAATAACGCGCAGAGAGATATAATAACGCGCAGAGATATAATAACACGCAGAGAGATATAATAACACGCAGAGATATAATAACATGCAGAGAGATATAATAACACGCAGAGCGATGTAATAACGCGCAGAGAGATATAATAACCCACAGAGAGATATAATAACCCACAGAGAGATATAATAACACGCAGAGAGGTATAATAACACGCAAAGATATAATAACACGCAGAGATATAATAACACGCAGAGACATAATAACACGCAGAGAGGTATAATAACGCGCAGAGATATAATAACACACAGAGAGATATAATAACACGCAGAGAGATATAATAACACACAGAGATATAATAACACGCAGAGAGATATAATAACACACAGAGATATAATAACACGCAGAGAGATATAATAACACGCAGAGAGATATAATAACACGCAGAGAGATATAATAACATGCAGAGAGATATAATAACACGCAGAGATATAATAACACGCAGAGACATAATAACACGCAGAGAGGTATAATAACACACAGAGATATAATAACACACAGAGAGATATAATAACACGCAGAGAGATATAATAACACGCAGAGATATAATAACACGCAGAGATATAATAACGCGCAGAGAGATATAATAACACGCAGAGATATAATAACGCGCAGAGAGATATAATAACACGCAGAGAGATAATAACACGCAGAGATATAATAACGCGCAGAGAGATATAATAACACGCAGAGATATAATAACGCGCAGAGAGATATAATAACACAGAGAGATATAATAACACGCAGAGAGATATAATAACACGCAGAGAGATATAATAACACGCAGAGAGATATAATAACACGCAGAGATATAATAACGCGCAGAGAGATATAATAACACGCAGAGATATAATAACGCGCAGAGATATAATAACGTGCAGAGAGATATAATAACACGCAGAGATATAATAACGTGCAGAGAGATATAATAACACGCAGAGATATAATAACGCGCAGAGAGATATAATAACGCGCAGAGAGATATAATAACACGCAGAGATATAATAACGCGCAGAGAGATATAATAACGCGCAGAGAGATATAATAACACACAGAGAGATATAATAACACGCAGAGAGATATAATAACACGCAGAGAGATATAACACGCAGAGAGATAATAACACGCAGAGATATAATAACGCGCAGAGAGATATAATAACACGCAGAGATATAATAACGCGCAGAGAGATATAATAACGCGCAGAGAGATATAATAACGCGCAGAGAGATATAATAACGCGCAGAGAGATATAATAACACACAGAGAGATATAATAACACGCAGAGATATAACGCGCAGAGAGATATAATAACGCGCAGAGATATAATAACACGCAGAGATATAATAACGCGCAGAGAGATATAATAACGCGCAGAGATATAATAACATGCAGAGAGATATAATAACGCGCAGAGAGATAATAACACGCAGAGATATAATAACACGCAGAGATATAATAACGCGCAGAGAGACATAATAACACGCAGAGAGATATAATAACACACAGAGAGATATAATAACGCGCAGAGATATAATAACACACAGAGAGATATAATAACACGCAGAGAGGTATAATAACACACAGAGAGATATAATAACGCACAGAGATATAATAACACACAGAGATATAATAACACGCAGAGATATAATAACGCGCAGAGAGATATAATAACGCGCAGAGAGATATAATAACGCGCAGAGAGATATAATAACACACAGAGAGATATAATAACACGCAGAGATATAAGGCGCAGAGAGATATAATAACACGCTGAGAGATATAATAACGCGCAGAGATATAATAACATGCAGAGAGATATAATAACGCGCAGAGAGATAATAACACGCAGAGATATAATAACGCGCAGAGATATAATAACGCGCAGAGATATAATAACGCGCAGAGAGATATAATAACACGCAGAGATATAATAACGCGCAGAGAGATATAATAACGCGCAGAGAGATATAATAACGCGCAGAGAGATATAATAACACGCAGAGAGATATAATAACACACAGAGATATAATAACGCGCAGAGAGATATAATAACACGCAGAGAGATATAATAACACGCAGAGAGATATAATAACACACAGAGAGATATAATAACGCGCAGAGAGATATAATAACACGCAGAGAGATATAATAACACGCAGAGAGATATAATAACGCGCAGAGAGATATAATAACACGCAGAGAGATATAATAACACGCAGAGAGATATAATAACGCGCAGAGATATAATAACACGCAGAGAGATATAATAACACGCAGAGAGATATAATAACACGCAGAGATATAATAACGCGCAGAGAGATATAATAACGCGCAGAGAGATATAATAACACGCAGAGAGATATAATAACACGCAGAGAGATATAATAACGCGCAGAGAGATATAATAACGCGCAGAGAGATATAATAACACAGAGAGATATAATAACACGCAGAGATATAATAACGCGCAGAGAGATATAATAACGCGCAGAGAGATATAATAACACGCAGAGCGATATAATAACACACAGAGATATAATAACGCGCAGAGAGATATAATAACACGCAGAGAGATATAATAACACGCAGAGAGATATAATAACACGCAGAGAGATATAATAACGCGCAGAGAGATATAATAACACGCAGAGAGATATAATAACACGCAGAGAGATATAATAACGCGCAGAGAGATATAATAACGCGCAGAGAGATATAATAACGCGCAGAGAGATATAATAACACACAGAGAGATATAATAACACGCAGAGATATAACGCGCAGAGAGATATAATAACGCGCAGAGATATAATAACACGCAGAGATATAATAACGCGCAGAGAGATATAATAACGCGCAGAGATATAATAACATGCAGAGAGATATAATAACGCGCAGAGAGATAATAACACGCAGAGATATAATAACACGCAGAGATATAATAACGCGCAGAGAGACATAATAACACGCAGAGAGATATAATAACACACAGAGAGATATAATAACGCGCAGAGATATAATAACACACAGAGAGATATAATAACACGCAGAGAGGTATAATAACACACAGAGAGATATAATAACGCACAGAGATATAATAACACACAGAGATATAATAACACGCAGAGATATAATAACGCGCAGAGAGATATAATAACGCGCAGAGAGATATAATAACGCGCAGAGAGATATAATAACACACAGAGAGATATAATAACACGCAGAGATATAAGGCGCAGAGAGATATAATAACACGCTGAGAGATATAATAACGCGCAGAGATATAATAACATGCAGAGAGATATAATAACGCGCAGAGAGATAATAACACGCAGAGATATAATAACGCGCAGAGATATAATAACGCGCAGAGATATAATAACGCGCAGAGAGATATAATAACACGCAGAGATATAATAACGCGCAGAGAGATATAATAACGCGCAGAGAGATATAATAACGCGCAGAGAGATATAATAACACGCAGAGAGATATAATAACACACAGAGATATAATAACGCGCAGAGAGATATAATAACACGCAGAGAGATATAATAACACGCAGAGAGATATAATAACACACAGAGAGATATAATAACGCGCAGAGAGATATAATAACACGCAGAGAGATATAATAACACGCAGAGAGATATAATAACGCGCAGAGAGATATAATAACACGCAGAGAGATATAATAACACGCAGAGAGATATAATAACGCGCAGAGATATAATAACACGCAGAGAGTTATAATAACACGCAGAGAGATATAATAACACGCAGAGATATAATAACGCGCAGAGAGATATAATAACGCGCAGAGAGATATAATAACACGCAGAGAGATATAATAACACGCAGAGAGATATAATAACGCGCAGAGAGATATAATAACGCGCAGAGAGATATAATAACACAGAGAGATATAATAACACGCAGAGATATAATAACGCGCAGAGAGATATAATAACGCGCAGAGAGATATAATAACACGCAGAGCGATATAATAACACACAGAGATATAATAACGCGCAGAGAGATATAATAACACGCAGAGAGATATAATAACACGCAGAGAGATATAATAACACGCAGAGAGATATAATAACGCGCAGAGAGATATAATAACACGCAGAGAGATATAATAACACGCAGAGAGATATAATAACACGCAGAGAGATATAATAACACGCAGAGAGTTATAATAACACGCAGAGAGATATAATAACACGCAGAGAGATATAATAACACGCAGAGAGATATAATAACGCGCAGAGAGATATAATAACACGCAGAGAGATATAATAACACGCAGAGAGATATAATAACGCGCAGAGCTATAATAACACGCAGAGAGATATAATAACACGCAGAGAGATATAATAACACGCAGAGATATAATAACGCGCAGAGAGATATAATAACGAGCAGAGAGATATAATAACACGCAGAGAGATATAATAACACGCAGAGATATAATAACACGCAGAGAGATATAATAACGCGCAGAGCTATAATAACACGCAGAGAGATATAATAACACGCAGAGAGATATAATAACACGCAGAGATATAATAACGCGCAGAGAGATATAATAACGCGCAGAGAGATATAATAACACGCAGAGAGATATAATAACACGCAGAGAGATATAATAACACGCAGAGAGATATAATAACGCGCGGAGATATAATAACACGCAGAGATATAATAACACGCAGAGAGATATAATAACACGCAGAGATATAATAACGCGCAGAGAGATATAATAACACGCAGAGATATAATAACACGCAGAGATATAATAACACGCAGAGAGATATAATAACACGCAGAGATATAATAACACGCAGAGATATAATAACACGCAGAGATATAATAACACGCAGAGATATAATAACACGCAGAGAGATATAATAACACGCAGAGAGATATAATAACACGCAGAGAGATATAATAACGCGCAGAGAGATATAATAACACGCGCAGAGATATAATAACACGCAGAGAGATAATAACACGCAGAGAGATATAATAACACGCAGAGATATAATAACACGCAGAGAGATATAATAACACGCAGAGAGATATAATAACACGCAGAGATATAATAACACGCAGAGATATAATAACACGCAGAGCTATAATAACACGCAGAGAGATATAATAACACGCAGAGAGATATAATAACACGCAGAGAGATATAATAACACGCAGAGATATAATAACACGCAGAGATATAATAACACGCAGAGATATAATAACACGCAGAGAGATAATAACACGCAGAGAGATATAATAACACGCAGAGAGATATAATAACACGCAGAGAGATATAATAACACGCAGAGAGATATAATAACACACAGAGAGATATAATAACGCGCAGAGAGATATAATAACACGCAGAGAGATATAATAACACGCAGAGAGATATAATAATGCGCAGAGAGATATAATAACGCGCAGAGAGATATAATAACACAGAGAGATATAATAACACGCAGAGATATAATAACGCGCAGAGAGATATAATAACGCGCAGAGAGATATAATAACACGCAGAGCGATATAATAACACACAGAGATATAATAACGCGCAGAGAGATATAATAACACGCAGAGAGATATAATAACACGCAGAGAGATATAATAACACGCAGAGAGATATAATAACGCGCAGAGAGATATAATAACACGCAGAGAGATATAATAACACGCAGAGAGATATAATAACACGCAGAGAGATATAATAACACGCAGAGAGTTATAATAACACGCAGAGAGATATATAATAACACGCAGAGAGATATAATAACACGCAGAGAGATATAATAACGCGCAGAGAGATATAATAACACGCAGAGAGATATAATAACACGCAGAGAGATATAATAACGCGCAGAGCTATAATAACACGCAGAGAGATATAATAACACGCAGAGAGATATAATAACACGCAGAGATATAATAACGCGCAGAAAGATATAATAACGAGCAGAGAGATATAATAACACGCAGAGAGATATAATAACACGCAGAGATATAATAACACGCAGAGAGATATAATAACGCGCAGAGCTATAATAACACGCAGAGAGATATAATAACACGCAGAGAGATATAATAACACGCAGAGATATAATAACGCGCAGAGAGATATAATAACGCGCAGAGAGATATAATAACACGCAGAGAGATATAATAACACGCAGAGAGATATAATAACACGCAGAGCGATGTAATAACACGCAGAGAGATATAATAACGCGCGGAGATATAATAACACGCAGAGATATAATAACACGCAGAGAGATATAATAACACGCAGAGATATAATAACGCGCAGAGAGATATAATAACACGCAGAGATATAATAACACGCAGAGATATATAATAACACGCAGAGATATAATAACACGCAGAGATATAATAACACGCAGAGATATAATAACACGCAGAGATATAATAACACGCAGAGAGATATAATAACACGCAGAGAGATATAATAACACGCAGAGAGATATAATAACGCGCAGAGAGATATAATAACACGCGCAGAGATATAATAACACGCAGAGAGATAATAACACGCAGAGAGATATAATAACACGCAGAGATATAATAACACGCAGAGAGATATAATAACACGCAGAGAGATATAATAACACGCAGAGATATAATAACACGCAGAGATATAATAACACGCAGAGCTATAATAACACGCAGAGAGATATAATAACACGCAGAGAGATATAATAACACGCAGAGAGATATAATAACACGCAGAGATATAATAACACGCAGAGATATAATAACACGCAGAGATATAATAACACGCAGAGAGATAATAACACGCAGAGAGATATAATAACACGCAGAGAGATATAATAACACGCAGAGAGATATAATAACGCGCAGAGAGATATAATAACGCGCAGAGAGATATAATAACACGCAGAGATATAATAACACGCAGAGAGATATAATAACACGCAGAGATATAATAACACGCAGAGATATAATAACGCGCAGAGATATAATAACGCGCAGAGAGATATAATAACGCGCAGAGCGATGATTATAAAGAATGATAGATGACCCCCTGACCCCCTGACCCCCTGACCTGTTCCCGTGTCTCCCGCAGCTGTTTAAGCTCCGCCTCCAGGCGCAGACATCCCTCCACCAGCTCCGCCTCCCTGCGCTGCCCGCTCTGCAGCACTCTCCGCGTCTCCTCCAGCTCCGCCTCCCTGCGCTGCGCTCCCAGATCCAGGCTACGGGAGGCCTCCCAGCTCATGGGGTGCTCCAGGACTGGGGGGGGGGGGAGAGTGTCACAGCCCTGTAATGTCAGAATACCCCCCCCCCCCCACCTACTGCCCCCTGTAATGTCAGAATACCCCCCCCCCACATACTGCCCCCTGTAATGTCAGAATACCCCCCCCACATACTGCCCCCTGTAATGTCAGAATACCCCCCCCCACATACTGCCCCTGTAATGTCAGAATACCCCCCCCCACATACTGCCCCCTGTAATGTCAGAATACCCCCCCCCCCACATACTGCCCCCTGTAATGTCAGAATACCCCCCCCCACATACTGCCCCTGTAATGTCAGAATACCCCCCCACATACTGCCCCCTGTAATGTCAGAATACCCCCCCCCACATACTGCCCCCTGTAATGTCAGAATACCCCCCCCCACATACTGCCCCCTGTAATGTCAGAATACCCCCCCCCACATACTGCCCCTGTAATGTCAGAATACCCCCCCACATACTGCCCCCTGTAATGTCAGAATACCCCCCCCCACATACTGCCCCCTGTAATGTCAGAATACCCCCCCCCCCACATACTGCCCCCTGTAATGTCAGAATACCCCCCCCCCACATACTGCCCGTGTAATGTCAGAATACCCCCCCACATACTGCCCCCTGTAATGTCAGAATACCCCCCCCCACATACTGCCCCCTGTAATGTCAGAATACCCCCCCCCACATACTGCCCCCTGTAATGTCAGAATACCCCCCCCCACATACTGCCCCTGTAATGTCAGAATACCCCCCCACATACTGCCCCCTGTAATGTCAGAATACCCCCCCCACATACTGCCCCCTGTAATGTCAGAATACCCCCCCCACATACTGCCCCCTGTAATGTCAGAATACCCCCCCCCCACATACTGCCCCTGTAATGTCAGAATACCCCCCCCCACATACTGCCCCCTGTAATGTCAGAATACCCCCCCCCCCCCCACATACTGCCCCCTGTAATGTCAGAATACCCCCCCCCCACATACTGCCCCTGTAATGTCAGAATACCCCCCCCCACATACTGCCCCCTGTAATGTCAGAATACCCCCCCCCACATACTGCCCCTGTAATGTCAGAATACCCCCCCCACATACTGCCCCCTGTAATGTCAGAATACCCCCCCCCCCCCACATACTGCCCCCTGTAATGTCAGAATACCCCCCCCCCACATACTGACCCCTGTAATGTCAGAATACCCCCCCACCTACTGACCCCTGTAATGTCAGAATACCCCCCCACATACTGCCCCCTGTAATGTCAGAATACCCCCCCCCCCACATACTGCCCCCTGTAATGTCAGAATACCCCCCCCACATACTGCCCCCTGTAATGTCAGAATACCCCCCCCACATACTGCCCCCTGTAATGTCAGAATACCCCCCCCACATACTGCCCCCTGTAATGTCAGAATACCCCCCCCACATACTGCCCCCTGTAATGTCAGAATACCCCCCCCCCCACATACTGCCCCCTGTAATGTCAGAATACCCCCCCCCCACATACTGCCCCCTGAAATGTCAGAATACCCCCCCCCCCACATACTGCCCCCTGAAATGTCAGAATACCCCCCCCCACATACTGCCCCCTGTAATGTCAGAATACCCCCCCCCCCACATACTGCCCCCTGTAATGTCAGAATACCCCCCCCCCACATACTGCCCCTGTAATGTCAGAATACCCCCCCCCACATACTGCCCCCTGTAATGTCAGAATACCCCCCCCCCACATACTGCCCCCTGTAATGTCAGAATACCCCCCCCCCCCACATACTGCCCCCTGTAATGTCAGAATACCCCCCCCCACATACTGCCCCCTGTAATGTCAGAATACCCCCCCCACATACTGCCCCCTGTAATGTCAGAATACCCCCCCCCACATACTGCCCCCTGTAATGTCAGAATACCCCCCCCCACATACTGCCCCCTGTAATGTCAGAATACCCCCCACCCCACATACTGCCCCCTGTAATGTCAGAATACCCCCCCCCCACCTACTGACCCCTGTAATGTCAGAATACCCCCCCACATACTGCCCCCTGTAATGTCAGAATACCCCCCCCCCACCTACTCACCCCTGTAATGTCAGAATACCCCCCCCCCCCAACATACTGGCCCCTGTAATGTCTGAATACCCCCCCCCCACATACTGCCCCCTGTAATGTCAGAAAAGCCCCCCCCACATACTGCCCCCTGTAATGTCAGAATACCCCCCCCCCACATACTGCCCCCTGTAATGTCAGAATACCCCCCCCACCTACTGCCCCCTGTAATGTCAGAATACCCCCCCCCACCTACTGACCCCTGTAATGTCAGAATACCCCCCCCCACCTACTGACCCCTGTAATGTCAGAATACCCCCCACCTACTGACCCCTGTAAAGTCAGAATACCCCCCCCACCTACTGACCCCTGTAATGTCAGAATACCCCCCCACCTACTGACCCCTGTAATGTCAGAATACCCCCCCACCTACTGACCCCTGTAATCTCAGAATACCCCCCCCACCTACTGACCCCTGTAATGTCAGAATACCCCCCCACCTACTGACCCCTGTAATGTCAGAATACCCCCCCCCACCTACTGCCCCCTGTAATGTCAGAATACCCCCCCACCTACTGCCCCCTGTAATGTCAGAATACCCCCCCCACATACTGCCCCCTGTAATGTCAGAATACCCCCCCCCCACATACTGCCCCCTGTAATGTCAGAATACCCCCCCCACATACTGCCCCCTGTAATGTCAGAATACCCCCCCCACATACTGCCCCCTGTAATGTCAGAATACCCCCCCCCACATACTGCCCCCTGTAATGTCAGAATACCCCCCCTTACTGCCCCCTGTAATGTCAGAATACCCCCCCACCTACTGACCCCTGTAATGTCAGAATACCCCCCCCCACCTACTGCCCTCTGTAATGTCAGAATACCCCCCCCACATACTGCCCCCAGTAATGTCAGAATACCCCCCCACCTACTGCCCCCTGTAAATGTCAGAATACCCCCCCCACATACTGCCCCCTGTAATGTCAGAATACCCCCCCTTACTGCCCCCTGTAATATCAGAATACCCCCCATCTACTGACCCCTGTAATGTCAGAATACCCCCCCCCCCCACCTACTGCCCCCTGTAATGTCAGAATACCCCCCCCACCTACTGACCCCTGTAATGTCAGAATACCCTCCCCCCACATACTGCCCCCTGTAATGTCAGAATACCCCCCCACCTACTGACCCCTGTAATGTCAGAATACCCCCCACCTACTGACCCCTGTAATGTCAGAATACCCCCCCCCCCCACCTACTGCCCCCTGTAATGTCAGAATACCCCCCCCCACCTACTGACCCCTGTAATGTCAGAATACCCCCCCCCACCTACTGACCCCTGTAATGTCAGAATACCCCCCCCCACATACTGCCCCCTGTAATGTCAGAATACCCCCCCTTACTGCCCCCTGTAATGTCAGAATACCCCCCCCCCCCCACCTACTGCCCCCTGTAATTTCAGAATACCCCCCCCCACCTACTGACCCCTGTAATGTCAGAATACCCCCCCACCTACGTCCCCCTGTAATGTCAGAATACCCCCCCACCTACTGACCCCTGTAATGTCAGAATACCCCCCCCACCTACTGACCCCTGTAATGTCAGAATACCCCCCCACCTACTGACCCCTGTAATGTCAGAATACCCCCCCCACCTACTGACCCCTGTAATGTCAGAATACCCCCCCCCCCACCTACTGACCCCTGTAATGTCAGAATACCCCCCACCTACTGACCCCTGTAATGTCAGAATACCCCCCCACCTACTGACCCCTGTAATGTCAGAATACCCCCCCACCTACTGCCCCCTGTAATGTCAGAATACCCCCCCCCACCTACTGACCCCTGTAATGTCAGAATACCCCCCCCACCTACTGACCCCTGTAATGTCAGAATACCCCCCCCCCACCTACTGACCCCTGTAATGTCAGAATACCCCCCACATACTGACCCCTGTAATGTCAGAATACCCCCCACATACTGACCCCTGTAATGTCAGAATACCCCCCCACCTACTGCCCCCTGTAATGTCAGAATACCCCCCCACCTACTGCCCCCTGTAATGTCAGAATACCCCCCCCCCCCACATACTGACCCCTGTAATGTCAGAATACCCCCCCCCACCTACTGACCCCTGTAATGTCAGAATACCCCCCCCCCCACCTACTGACCCGTGTAATGTCAGAATACCCCCCTCCACCTACTGACCCCTGTAATGTCAGAATACCCCCCCCACCTACTGACCCCTGTAATGTCAGAATACCCCCCCCCACCTACTGACCCCTGTAATGTCAGAATACCCCCCCCCCACCTACTGACCCGTGTAATGTCAGAATACCCCCCCCACCTACTGCCCCCTGTAATGTCAGAATACCCCCCCACCTACTGCCCCCTGTAATGTCAGAATACCCCCCCCCCACCTACTGACCCCTGTAATGTCAGAATACCCCCCCCCACCTACTGACCCCTGTAATGTCAGAATACCCCCCCCCCACCTACTGACCCGTGTAATGTTAGAATACCCCCCTCCACCTACTGACCCCTGTAATGTCAGAATACCCCCCCCACCTACTGACCCCTGTAATGTCAGAATACCCCCCCCCACCTACTGACCCCTGTAATGTCAGAATACCCCCCCCCCACCTACTGACCCGTGTAATGTCAGAATACCCCCCCCACCTACTGCCCCCTGTAGTGTCAGAATACCCCCCCACACCTACTGACCCCTGTAATGTCAGAATACCCCCCACCTACTGACCCCTGTAATGTCAGAATACCCCTCCACCTACTGACCCCTGTAATGTCAGAATACCCCCCCCGACGTCCCCCTGTAATGTCAGAATACCCCCCCCACCTACTGACCCCTGTAATGTCAGAATACCCCCCCACCTACTGCCCCCTGTAATGTCAGAATACACCCCCCACCTACTGACCCATGTAATGTCAGAATACCCCCCCCCCACCTACTGACCCCTGTAATTTCAGAATACCACCCCACCTACTGACCCCTGTAATGTCAGAATACCCCCCCCACCTACTGACCCCTGTAATGTCAGAATACCCCCCCACCTACTGCCCCCTGTAATGTCAGAATACCCCCCCACCTACTGCCCCCTGTAATGTCAGAATACCCCCCCCCCACCTACTGACCCCTGTAATGTCAGAATACCCCCCCCCACCTACTGACCCCTGTAATGTCAGAATACCCCCCCCCCACCTACTGACCCGTGTAATGTTAGAATACCCCCCTCCACCTACTGACCCCTGTAATGTCAGAATACCCCCCCCACCTACTGACCCCTGTAATGTCAGAATACCCCCCCCCACCTACTGACCCCTGTAATGTCAGAATACCCCCCCCCCCCACCTACTGACCCGTGTAATGTCAGAATACCCCCCCCACCTACTGCCCCCTGTAGTGTCAGAATACCCCCCCACACCTACTGACCCCTGTAATGTCAGAATACCCCCCACCTACTGACCCCTGTAATGTCAGAATACCCCTCCACCTACTGACCCCTGTAATGTCAGAATACCCCCCCCCGACGTCCCCCTGTAATGTCAGAATACCCCCCCCACCTACTGACCCCTGTAATGTCAGAATACCCCCCCACCTACTGCCCCCTGTAATGTCAGAATACACCCCCCACCTACTGACCCCTGTAATGTCAGAATACCCCCCCCCCCACCTACTGACCCCTGTAATTTCAGAATACCACCCCACCTACTGACCCCTGTAATGTCAGAATACCCCCCCCACCTACTGACCCCTGTAATGTCAGAATACCCCCCCACCTACTGCCCCCTGTAATGTCAGAATACCCCCCCACCTACTGACCCCTGTAATGTCAGAATACCCCCCCACCTACTGCCCCTTGTAATGTCAGAATACCCCCCCACCTACTGACCCCTGTAATGTCAGAATACCCCCCCCCCCCCACCTACTGACCCCTGTAATGTCAGAACCCCCCCCCCCCACCTACTGCCCCCTGTAATGTCAGAATACCCCCCCCACCTACTGACCCCTGAAATGTCAGAATACCCCCCCACCTACTGACCCCTGTAATGTCAGAATACCCCCCCCCCTACTGCCCCCTGTAATGTCAGAATACCCCCCCACCTACTGACCCCTGTAATGTCAGAATACCCCCCCACCTACTGCCCCCTGTAATGTCAGAATACCCCCCCCCACCTACTGACCCCTGTAATGTCAGAATACCCCCCACCTACTGACCCCTGTAATGTCAGAATACCCCCCCCCACCTACTGCCCCCTGTAATGTCAGAATACCCCCCCACCTACTGACCCCTGTAATGTCAGAATACCCCCCCACCTACTGCCCCCTGTAATGTCAGAATACCCCCCCCCACCTACTGACCCCTGTAATGTCAGAATACCCCCCACCTACTGACCCCTGTAATGTCAGAATACCCCCCCCCCCACCTACTGCCCCCTGTAATGTCAGAATACCCCCCCACCTACTGCCCCCTGTAATGTCAGAATACCCCCCCACCTACTGACTCCTGTAATGTCAGAATACCCCCCCACCTACTGACCCCTGTAATGTCAGAATACCCCCCCACACCTACTGACCCCTGTAATGTCAGAATACCCCCCCCACCTACTGCCCCCTGTAATGTCAGAATAACCCCCCACCTACTGCCCCCTGTAATGTCAGAATAACCCCCCACCTGTAATGTATAGACCCCATATCCTCCGTGTCCCCCCCTGTATAGACCCCATATCCTCTGTGTCCCCCCCTGTATAGACCCCATATCCTCCGTGTCCCCCCCTGTATAGACCCCATATCCTCTGTGTCCCCCCCTGTATAGACCCCATATCCTCCGTGTCCCCCCTGTATAGACCCCATATCCTCTGTGTCCCCCCCTGTATAGACCCCATATCCTCCGTGTCCCCCCCTGTATAGACCCCATATCCTCCGTGTCCCCCTCACCGTGGGACGTGTCCGAGCCGTGGTGCAGGGACAGGTACTGCATGGCTGGGTCCGAAAGAGCAGAACCGGGGAACGGGTGTGGCTCGGTGCAGTGCTGCAGCTGCTGCTCCAGGGACTGGATGTGAGCCACGTGGGTCAGAACCAGGCCCCTCTGTAATAACAATTACACTGTGTATAACGTGAGCCACGTGGGTCAGAACCAGGCCCCTCTGTAATAACAATTACACTGTGTATAACGTGAGCCACGTGGGTCAGAACCAGGCCCCTCTGTAATAACATGTACACTGTGTATAACGTGAGCCACGTGGGTCAGAACCAGGCCCCTCTGTAATAACAATTACACTGTGTATAACGTGAGCCACGTGGGTCAGAACCAGGCCCCTCTGTAATAACATTTACACTGTGTATAACGTGAGCCAAGTGGGTCAGAACCAGGCCCCTCTGTAATAACAATTACACTGTGTATAACGTGAGCCACGTGGGTCAGAACCAGGCCCCTCTGTAATAACATATACACTGTGTATAACGTGAGCCACGTGGGTCAGAACCAGGCCCCTCTGTAATAACAATTACACTGTGTATAACGTGAGCCACGTGGGTCAGAACCAGGCCCCTCTGTAATAACATTTACACTGTGTATAACGTGAGCCACGTGGGTCAGAGCCAGGCCCCTCTGTAATAACAATTACACTGTGTGTATAAAGTGAGCCACGTGGGTCAGAACCAGGCCCCTCTGTAATAACATGTACACTGTGTATAACGTGAGCCACGTGGGTCAGAACCAGGCCCCTCTGTAATAACAATTACACTGTGTATAACGTGAGCCACGTGGGTCAGAACCAGGCCCCTCTGTAATAACAATTACACTGTGTATAACGTGAGCCACGTGGGTCAGAACCAGGCCCCTCTGTAATAACAATTACACTGTATATAACGTGAGCCACGTGGGTCAGAACCAGGCCCCTCTGTAATAACAATTACACTGTGTATAACGTGAGCCACGTGGGTCAAAACCAGACCCCTCTGTAATAACAATTACACTGTGTATAACGTGAGCCACGTGGGTCAGAACCAGGCCCCTCTGTAATAACAATTACACTGTGTATAACGTGAGCCACGTGGGTCAGAACCAGGCCCCTCTGTAATAACAATTACACTGTGTATAACGTGAGCCACGTGGGTCAGAACCAGGCCCCTCTGTAATAACAATTACACTGTGTATAACGTGAGCCACGTGGGCCAGAACCAGGCCCCTCTGTAATAACAATTACACTGTGTATAACGTGAGCCACGTGGGTCAGAACCAGGCCCCTCTGTAATAACATGTATACTGTGTATAACGTGAGCCACGTGGGTCAGAACCAGGCCCCTCTGTAATAACAATTACACTGTGTATATAACGTGAGCCACGTGGGTCAGAACCAGGCCCCTCTGTAATAACACTCACCCCCTTGCACACTCACCATGTCGCTCAGCTCCTGCAGCTCACTCCTCTCCGCACACATTTTCTCGCACGCTCACCCCCTCGCACACTCACCATGTCGCTCAGCTCCTCCTGCAGCTCACTCCTCTCCGCGCACATTTTCTCGCACGCTCACGCCCTCGCACACTCACCATGTCGCTCAGCTCCTCCTGCAGCTCACTCCTCTCCGCACACATTTTCTCGCACGCTCACCCCCTCGCACACTCACCATGTCGCTCAGCTCCTCCTGCAGCTCACTCCTCTCCGCACACATTTTCTCGCACGCTCACCCCCTCGCACACTCACCATGTCGCTCAGCTCCTCCTGCAGCTCACTCCTCTCCACGCACATTTTCTCGCACGCTCACGCCCTCGCACACTCACCATGTCGCTCAGCTCCTCCTGCAGCTCACTCCTCTCCGCGCACATTTTCTCGCACGCTCACGCCCTCGCACACTCACCATGTCGCTCAGCTCCTCCTGCAGCTCACTCCTCTCCGCGCACATTTTCTCGCACACTCACCCCCTCGCACACTCACCCCCTCGCACACTCACCCTCTCGCACACTCACCATGTCGCTCAGCTCTTCCTGCAGCTCACTCCTCTCCGCGCACATTTTCTCGCACGCTCACCCACTAGCACGCTCACCCTCTCGCACACTCACCATGTCGCTCAGCTCCTCCTGCAGCTCACTCCTCTCCGCGCACATTTTCTCGCACGCTTACCCCCTCGCACACTCACCATGTCGCTCAGCTCCTCCTGCAGCTCACTCCTCTCCGCGCACATTTTCTCGCACGCTCGCACCATTTCCCCCACCTGTGCATCGTTCTCTTTCCTCTTCTGAAGCTGCAGAGACAGAAGCGGAAACTGCGTGACCGGCAGGTACATACATGTAACACACGCGGTGTCCGTGTGTCACGCGGTCTCACCTCACGCTGTAATAACTCGTTCGTCTCCGTCCTCAGCAGCGAATTCTCTTTGGAGTCGTACAGAGAAAAGCTCCGATCATCCCCAAACTCCGAGATAACGGGGTACTGGGGAGAAGCAAAGGGGACCCCATTACTGTCCTGTACCTATCATCTGTCCCTCACCCTATAACTGTCCTGTACCTATCACCTGTCCCTCACCCCATTACTGTCCTGTACCTATCATCTGTCCCTCACCCTATAACTGTCCTGTACCTATCATCTGTCCCTCACCCTATAACTGTCCTGTACCTATCACCTGTCCCTCACCCTATAACTGTCCTGTACCTATCATCTGTCTCTCACCCTATAACTGTCCTGTACCTATCATCTGTCCCCTCACCCTATAACTGTCCTGTACCTATCATCTGTCCATCACCCTATAACTGTCCTGTACCTATCATCTGTCCCCTCACCCTATAACTGTCCTGTACCTATCATCTGTCCCTCACCCTATAACTGTCCTGTACCTATCATCTGTCCCTCACCCTATAACTGTCCTGTACCTATCACCTGTCCCTCACCCTATAACTGTCCTGTACCTATCATCTGTCTCTCACCCTATAACTGTCCTGTACCTATCATCTGTCCCCTCACCCTATAACTGTCCTGTACCTATCACCTGTCCCTCATCCTATAACTGTCCTGTACCTATCATCTGTCCCTCACCCTATAACTGTCCTGTACCTATAATCTGTCCCTCACCCTATAACTGTCCTGTACCTATCATCTGTCCCCTCACCCTATAACTGTCTTGTACCTATCATCTGTCCCTCACCCTATTACTGTCCTGTACCTATCACCTGTCCCTCACCCCATTACTGTCCTGTACCTATCATCTGTCCCTCACCCTATTACTGTCCTGTACCTATCACCTGTCCCTCACCCTATAACTGTCCTGTACCTATCATCTGTCCATCACCCTATTACTGTCCTGTACCTATCATCTGTCCCTCACCCTATAACTGTCCTGTACCTATCATCTGTCCATCACCCTATAACTGTCCTGTACCTATCATCTGTCCCTCACCCTATAACGGTCCTGTACCTATCATCTGTCTCTCACCCTATAACTGTCCTGTACCTATCATCTGTCCCCTCACCCTATAACTGTCCTGTACCTATCACCTGTCCCTCATCCTATAACTGTCCTGTACCTATCATCTGTCCCTCACCCTATAACTGTCCTGTACCTATCATCTGTCCCTCACCCTATAACTGTCCTGTACCTATCATCTGTCCCCTCACCCTATAACTGTCTTGTACCTATCATCTGTCCCTCACCCTATAACTGTCCTGTACCTATCATCTGTCCCCTCACCCTATAACTGTCCTGTACCTATCATCTGTCCCTCACCCTATAACTGTCCTGTACCTATCATCTGTGCCTCACCCTAAAACTGTCCTGTACCTATCATCTGTCCCTCACCCTATAACTGTCCTGTACCTATCATCTGTGCCTCACCCTAAAACTGTCCTGTACCTATCATCTGTCCCTCACCCTATAACTGTCCTGTACCTATCACCTGTCCCTCACCCTATAACTGTCCTGTACCTATCATCTGTCCCTCACCCTATAACTGTCCTGTACCTATCACCTGTCCCTCACCCTATAACTGTCCTGTACCTATCATCTGTCCCCTCACCCAATAACTGTCCTGTACCTATCACCTGTCCCTCACCCTATAACTGTCCTGTACCTATCATCTGTCCCTCACCCTATAACTGTCCTGTACCTATCATCTGTCCCTCACCCTATAACTGTCCTGTACCTATCAGCTGTCCCTCACCCTATAACTGTCCTGTACCTATCACCTGTCCCTCAACCTATAACTGTCCTGTACCTATCATCTGTCCCTCACCCTATAACTGTCCTGTACCTATCATCTGTCCCTCACCCTATAACTGTCCTGTACCTATCATCTGTCCCTCACCCTATAACTGTCCTGTACCTATGACCTGTCCCTCACCCTATAACTGTCCTGTACCTATCATCTGTCCCCTCACCCTATAACTGTCCTGTACCTATCACCTGTCCCTCACCCTATAACTGTCCTGTACCTATCATCTGTCCCCTCACCCTATAACTGTCCTGTACCTATCATCGGTCCCCTCACCCTATAATTGTCCTGTACCTATCATCTGTCCCTCACCCTATAACTGTCCTGTACCTATCACCTGTCCCTCACCCTATAACTGTCCTGTACCTATCACCTGTCCCCTCACCCTATAACTGTCCTGTACCTATCATCTGTCTCTCACCCTATAACTGTCCTGTACCTATCATCTGTCCCCTCACCCTATAACTGTCCTGTACCCATCATCTGTCCCCTCACCCTATAACTGTCCCTCACCCTATAACTGTCCTGTACCTATCATCTGTCCCTCACCCTATAACTGTCCTGTACCTATCATATGTCCCTCGCCCTATAACTGTCCTGTACCTATCATCTGTCCCCTCACCCTATAACTGTCCTGTACCTATCATCTGTCCCCTCACCCTATAACTGTCCCTCACCCTAAACATGTCCTGTACCTATCATCTGTCCCTCACCCTATAACTTTCCTGTACCTATCATCTGTCCCTCACCCTATAACTGTCCTGTACCTATCACCTGTCCCTCACCCTATAACTGTCCTGTACCTATCATCTGTCCCCTCACCCTATAACTGTCCTGTACCTATCATCTGTCCCTCACCCTATAACTGTCCTGTACCTATCACCTGTCCCTCACCCTATAACTGTCCTGTACCTATCATCTGTCCCTCACCCTATAACTGTCCTGTACCTATCATCTGTCCCCTCACCCTATAACTGTCCTGTACCTATCATCTGTCCCTCACCCTATAACTGTCCTGTACCTATCACCTGTCCCTCACCCTATAACTGTCCTGTACCTATCATCTGTCCCTCACCCTATAACTGTCCTGTACCTATCATCTGTCCCCTCACCCTAGAACTGTCCTGTACCTATCATCTGTCCCTCACCCTATAACTGTCCTGTACCTATCACCTGTCCCCTCTCCCTATAACTGTCCTGTACCTATCACCTGTCCCTCACCCTATATCTGTCCTGTACCTATCACCTGTCCCTCACCCTATAACTGTCCTGTACCTATCACCTGTCCCTCACCCTATAACTGTCCTGTACCTATCACCTGTCCCTCACCCTATAACTGTCCTGTACCTATCATCTGTCCCCTCACCCTATAACTGTCCTGTACCTATCATCTGTCCCTCACCCTATAACTGTCCTGTACCTATCACCTGTCCCTCACCCTATAACTGTCCTGTACCTATCACCTGTCCCCTCACCCTATAACTGTCCTGTACCTATCACCTGTCCGCTCACCCTATAACTGTCCTGTACCTATCATCTGTCCCTCACCCTATAACTGTCCTGTACCTATCATCTGTCCCTCATCCTATAACTGTCCTGTACCTATCATCTGTCCCTTACCCTATAACTGTCCTGTACCTATCATCTGTCCCTTACCCTATAACTGTCCTGTACCTATCATCTATCCCCTCACCCTATAACTGTCCTGTACCTATCATCTGTCCCTCACCCTATAACTGTCCTGTACCTATCATCTGTCCCTCACCCTATAACTGTCCTGTACCTATCATCTGTCCCTCACCCTATAACTGTCCTGTACCTAACATCTGTCCCTCACCCTATAACTGTCCTGTACCTATCACATGTCCCTCACCCTATAACTGTCCTGTACCTATCACATGTCCCTCACCCTATAACTGTCCTGTACCTATCATCTGTCCCTCACCCTATAACTGTCCTGTACCTAGCATCTGTCCCTCAACCTATAACTGTCCTGTACCTATCACCTGTCCCCTCACCCTATAACTGTCCTGTACCTATCATCTGTCTCTCACCCTATAACTGTCCTGTACCTATCATCTGTCCCTCACCCTATAACTGTCCTGTACCTATCACCTGTCTCTCACCCTATAACTGTCCTGTACCTATCATCAGTCCCTCACCCTATAACTGTCCTGTACCTAGCATCTGTCCCTCAACCTATAACTGTCCTGTACCTATCACCTGTCCCTCCCCCTATAACTGTCCTGTACCTATCATCAGTCCCTCACCCTATAACTGTCCTGTACCTATCATCTGTCTCTCACCCTATAACTGTCCTGTACCTATCATCTGTCTCTCACCCTATAACTGTCCTGTACCTATCACCTGTCCCTCACCCTATAACTGTCCTGTACCTATCATCTGTCCCCTCACCCTATAACTGTCTGTACCCATCACCTGTCCCTCACCCTATAACTGTCCTGTACCTATCATCTGTCTCTCACCCTATAACTGTCCTGTACCTATCATCTGTCCCCTCACCCTATAACTGTCCTGTACCTATCATCTGTCCCCTCACCCTATAACTGTCCTGTACCTATCATCTGTCCCTCACCCTATAACTGTCCTGTACCTACATCTGTCCCTCACCCTATAACTGTCCTGTACCTATCATCTGTCCCTCACCCTATAACTGTCCTGTACCTATCATCTGTCCCTCACCCTATAACTGTCCTGTACCTACATCTGTCCCTCACCCTATAACTGTCCTGTACCTATCATCTGTCCCTCACCCTATAACTGTCCTGTACCTATCATCTGTCCCTCCCCCTATAACTGTCCTGTACCTATCTCTCCTCTATTACAGGGACCCCTCCCCCTATAACTGTCCTGTACCTATCCCTCCTCTATTACAGGGACCCCTCCCCTATAACTGTCCTGTACCTATCCCTCCTCTATTACAGGGACCCTCCCCCTATAACTGACCCGTACCTATCCCTCCTCTATTACAGGGACCCTCACCCTATAACTGTCCTGTACCTATCATCTGTCCCTCACCCTATAACTGTCCTGTACCTACATCTGTCCCTCACCCTATAACTGTCCTGTACCTATCATCTGTCCCTCACCCTATAACTGTCCTGTACCTATCATCTGTCCCTCACCCTATAACTGTCCTGTACCTATCTCTCCTCTATTACAGGGACCCCTCCCCCTATAACTGTCCCGTACCTATCTCTCCTCTATTACAGGGATCCCTCCCCTATAACTGTCCTGTACCTATCTCTCCTCTATTACAGGGACCCCTCCCCTATAACTGTCCTGTACCTATCTCTCCTCTATTACAGGGACCCTCCCCCTATAACTGTCCTGTACCTATCCCTCCTCTATTACAGGGACCCCTCCCCTATAACTGTCCTGTACCTATCCCTCCTCTATTACAGGGACCCTCCCCCTATAACTGTCCTGTACCTATCTCTCCTCTATTACAGGGACCCCTCCCCTTATAACTGTCCTGTACCTATCTCTCCTCTATTACAGGGACCCCTCCCCCTATAACTGTCCTGTACCTATCTCTCCTCTATTACAGGGATCCCTCCCCCTATAACTGTCCTGTACCCATCTCTCCTCTATTACAGGGACCCCTCCCCCTATAACTGTCCTGTACCTATCCCTCCTCTATTACAGGGACCCCTCCCCCTATAACTGTCCTGTACCTATCTCTCCTCTATTACAGGGACCCTCCCCCTATAACTGTCCTGTACCTATCCCTCCTCTATTACAGGGACCCCTCCCCCTATAACTGTCCTGTACCTATCTCTCCTCTATTACAGGGACCCCTCCCCCTATAACTGTCCTGTACCTATCTCTCCTCTATTAAAGGGACCCTCCCCCTATAACTGTCCTGTACCTATCTCTCCTCTATTACAGGGACCCCTCCCCCTATAACTGTCCTGTACCTATCTCTCCTCTATTACAGGGACCCCTCCCCCTATTACTGTCCTGTACCTATCCCTCCTCTATTACAGGGGCCCCTCCCCCTATAACTGTCCTGTACCTATCACCCCTCTATTACAGAGACCCTCCCCCTATAACTGTCCTGTACCTATCTCTCCTCTATTACAGGGATCCCTCCCCCTATAACTGTCCTGTACCCATCACTCCTCTATTACAGGGACCCCTCCCCTATAACTGTCCTGTACCTATCTCTCCTGTATTACAGAGACCCCTCCCCCTATAACTGTCCTGTACCTATCTCTCCTCTATTACAGGGACCCTCCCCCTGTAACTGTCCTGTACCGATCACTCCTCTATTACAGGGACCCCTCCCCCTATAACTGTCCTGTACCTATCTCTCCTCTATTACAGGGACCCCTCCCCCTATAACTGTCCTGTACCTATCTCCCCTCTATTACAGGGACCCCTCCCCCTATAACTGTCCTGTACCTATCTCTCCTCTATTACAGGGACCCCTCCCCCTATAACTGTCCTGTACCTATCTCTCCTCTATTACAGGGACCCCTCTCCCTATAACTGTCCTGTACCTATCTCTCCTCTATTACAGGGACCCCTCCCCCTATAACTGTCCTGTACCTATCTCTCCTCTATTACAGGGACCCTCCCCCTATAACTGCCCTGTACCTATCTCTCCTCTATTACAGGGACCCCTCCCCCTATAACTGTCCTGTACCTATCTCTCCTCTATTACAGGGACCCCTCCCCCTATAACTGTCCTGTACCTATCTCTCCTCTATTACAGGGACCCCTCCCCCTATAACTGTCCTGTACCTATCTCTCCTCTATTACAGGGACCCTCCCCATATAACTGCCCTGTACCTATCTCTCCTCTATTACAGGGACCCCTCCCCCTATAACTGTCCTGTACCTATCTCCCCTCTATTACAGGGACCCCTCCCCCTATAACTGTCCTGTACCTATCTCTCCTCTATTACAGGGACCCCTCCCCCTATAACTGTCCTGTACCTATCTCTCCTCTATTACAGGGACCCCTCCCCCTATAACTGTCCTGTACCTATCTCTCCTCTATTACAGGGACCCTCCCCCTATAACTGTCCTGTACCTATCCCTCCTCTATTACAGGGACCCCTCCCCCTATAACTGTCCTGTACCCATCTCTCCTCTATTACAGGGACCCCTCCCCCTATAACTGTCCTGTACCTATCTCTCCTCTATTACAGGGACCCCTCCCCCTATAACTGTCCTGTACCTATCCCTCCTCTATTACAGGGACCCTCCCCCTATAACTGTCCTGTACCTATCTCTCCTCTATTACAGGGACCCCTCCCCTATAACTGTCCTGTACCTATCTCTCCTCTATTACAGGGACCCCTCCCCCTATAACTGTCCTGTACCTATCTCTCTATTACAAGGACCCCTCCCCCTATAACTGTCCTGTACCTATCTCTCCTCTATTACAGGGACCCTCCCCCTATAACTGTCCTGTACCTATCTCTCCTCTATTACAGGGACCCCTCCCCCTATAACTGTCCTGTACCTATCCCTCCTCTATTACAGGGACCCCTCCCCCTATAACTGTCCTGTACCTATCTCTCCTCTATTACAGGGACCCCTCCCCCTATAACTGTCCTGTACCTATCCCTCCTCTATTACAGGGACCCCTCCCCCTATAACTGTCCTGTACCTATCTCTCCTCTATTACAGGGACCCCTCCCCCTATAACAGTCCTGTACCTATCTCTCCTCTATTACAGGGACCTCTCCCCCTATAACTGTCCTGTACCTATCTCTCCTCTATTACAGGGACACCTCCCCCTATAACTGTCCTGTACCTATCTCTCCTCTATTACAGGGACCCCTCCCCCTATAACTGTCCTGTACCTATCTCTCCTCCATTACAGGGACCCCTCCCCCTATAACTGTCCTGTACCTATCCCTCCTCTATTACAGGGACCCCTCCCCCTATAACTGTCCTGTACCTATCTCTCCTCTATTACAGGGACCCCTCCCCCTATAACTGTCCTGTACCTATCTCTCCTCTATTACAGGGACCCCTCCCCCTATAACTGTCCTGTACCTATCTCTCCTCTATTACAGGGACCCCCCCTATAACTGTCCTGTACCTATCTCTCCTCTATTACAGGGACCCCTCCCCTATAACTGTCCTGTACCTATCTCTCCTCTATTTCAGGGACCCCTCCCCCTATAACTGTCCTGTACCCATCACTCCTCTATTACAGGGACCCCTCCCCCTATAACTGTCCTGTACCTATCTCCCCTCTATTACAGGGACCCCTCTCCCTATAACTGTCCTGTACCTATCTCTCCTCTATTACAGGGACCCCTTCCCCTATAACTGTCCTGTACCTATCCCTCCTCTATTACAGGGACCCCTCCCCCTATAACTGTCCTGTACCTATCTCTCCTCTATTACAGGGACCCCTCCCCCTATAACTGTCCTGTACCCATCTCTCCTCTATTACAGGGACCCCCTCCCCTATAACTGTCCTGTACCTATCTCTCCTCTATTACAGGGACCCCTCCCCCTATAACTGTCCTGTACCTATCTCTCCTCTATTACAGGGACCCCTCCCCTATAACTGTCCTGTACCTATCTCTCCTCTATTACAGGGACCCCTCCCCCTATAACTGTCCTGTACCTATCTCTCCTCTATTACAGGGACCCCTCCCCCTATAACTGTCCGGTACCTATCTCTCCTCTATTACAGGGACCCCTCCCCCTATAACTGTCCTGTACCTATCCCCCCTCTATTACAGGGACCCATCCCCCTATAACTGTCCTGTACCTATCTCTCCTCTATTACAGGGACCCCTCCCCCTATAACTGTCCTGTACCTATCTCTCCTCTATTACAGGGACCCCTCCCCCTATAACTGTCCTGTACCTATCTCTCCTCTATTACAGGGACCCCTCCCCCTATAACTGTCCTGTACCTATCTCTCCTCTATTACAGGGACCCCTCCCCCTATAACTGTCCTGTACCTATCTCTCCTCTATTACAGGGACCCTTCCCCTATAACTGTCCTGTACCTATCTCTCCTCTATTACAGGGACCCCTCCCCTATAACTGTCCTGTACCTATCTCTCCTCTATTACAGGACGCTCCCCCTGTAACTGTCCTGTACCTATCTCTCCTCTATTACAGGGACCCCTCCCCCTATAACTGTCCTGTACCTATCCCTCCTCTATTACAGGGACCCCTCCCCCTATAACTGTCCTGTACCTATCTCTCCTCTATTACAGGGATCCCTCCCCTATAACTGTCCTGTACCTATCCCTCCTCTATTACAGGGACCTCTCCCCTATAACTGTCCTGTACCTATCTCTCCTCTATTACAGGGATCCCTCCCCCTATAACTGTCCTGTACCTATCTCTCCTCTATTACAGGGACCCCTCCCCCTATAACTATCCTGTACCTATCACTCCTCTATTACAGGGACCCCTCCCCCTATAACTGTCCTGTACCCATCTCTCCTCTATTACAGGGACCCCTCCCCCTATAACTATCCTGTACCTATCACTCCTCTATTACAGGGACCCCTTCCCCTATAACTGTCCTGTACCTATCTCTACTCTATTACAGGGACCCCTCCCCTATAACTGTCCTGTACCTATCTCTCCTCTATTACAGGACGCTCCCCCTGTAACTGTCCTGTACCTATCTCTCCTCTATTACAGGGACCCCTCCCCCTATAACTGTCCTGTACCTATCCCTCCTCTATTACAGGGACCCCTCCCCCTATAACTGTCCTGTACCTATCTCTCCTCTATTACAGGGATCCCTCCCCTATAACTGTCCTGTACCTATCCCTCCTCTATTACAGGGACCTCTCCCCTATAACTGTCCTGTACCTATCTCTCCTCTATTACAGGGATCCCTCCCCCTATAACTGTCCTGTACCTATCTCTCCTCTATTACAGGGACCCCTCCCCCTATAACTATCCTGTACCTATCACTCCTCTATTACAGGGACCCCTCCCCCTATAACTGTCCTGTACCTATCTCTCCTCTATTACAGGGACCCGTCCCCCTATAACTGTCCTGTACCTATCTCTCTATTACAAGGACCCCTCCCCCTATAACTGTCCTGTACCTATCTCTCCTCTATTACAGGGACCCTCCCCCTATAACTGTCCTGTACCTATCTCTCCTCTATTACAGGGACCTCTCCCCTATAACTGTCCTGTACCTATCTCTCCTCTATTACAGGGATCCCTCCCCCTATAACTGTCCTGTACCTATCTCTCTATTACAGGGACCCCTCCCCCTATAACTGTCCTGTACCTATCCCTCCTCTATTACAGGGATCCCTCCCCTATAACTGTCCTGTACCTATCCCTCCTCTATTACAGGGACCCCTCCCCTATAACTGTCCTGTACCTATCTCTCCTCTATTACAGGGACCCCTCCCCCTATAACTGTCCTGTACCTATCTCTCCTCTATTACAGGGACCCCTCCCCTATAACTGTCCTGTACCTATCTCTCCTCTATTACAGGGACCCCCTCCCCCTATAACTGTCCTGTACCTATCTCTCCTCTATTACAGGGACCCCTCTCCCTATAACTGTCCTGTACCTATCTCTCCTCTATTACAGGGACCCCTCTCCTATAACTGTCCTGTACCTATCTCTCCTCTATTACAGGACGCTCCCCCTGTAACTGTCCTGTACCTATCTCTCCTCTATTACAGGGACCCCTCCCCCTATAACTGTCCTGTACCTATCCCTCCTCTATTACAGGGACCCCTCCCCCTATAACTGTCCTGTACCTATCTCTCCTCTATTACAGGGATCCCTCCCCTATAACTGTCCTGTACCTATCTCTCCTCTATTACAGGGACCCCTCCCCCTATAACTGTCCTGTACCTATCCCTCCTCTATTACAGGGACCTCTCCCCTATAACTGTCCTGTACCTATCTCTCCTCTATTACAGGGACCCCTCCCCCTATAACTGTCCTGTACCTATCCCTCCTCTATTACAGGGACCCCTCCCCCTATAACTGTCCTGTACCTATCTCTCCTCTATTACAGGGACCCCTCCCCCTATAACTGTCCTGTACCTATCTCTCCTCTATTACAGGGACACCTCCCCCTATAACTGTCCTGTACCTATCTCTCCTCTATTACAGGGACCCCTCCCCCTATAACTGTCCTGTACCTATCTCTCCTCTATTACAGGGACCCCTCCCCTATAACTGTCCTGTACCTATCTCTCCTCTATTACAGGGATCCCTCCCCCTATAACTGTCCTGTACCTATCTCTCTATTACAGGGACCCCTCCCCCTATAACTGTCCTGTACCTATCCCTCCTCTATTACAGGGACCCCTCCCCTATAACTGTCCTGTACCTATCTCTCCTCTATTACAGGGACCCCTCCCCTATAACTGTCCTGTACCTATCTCTCCTCTATTACAGGGACCCCTCCCCTATAACTGTCCTGTACCTATCCCTCCTCTATTACAGGGACCCCTCCCCCTATAACTGTCCTGTACCTATCCCTCCTCTATTACAGGGACCCCTCCCCCTATAACTGTCCTGTACCTATCTCTCCTCTATTACAGGGACCCCTCCCCCTATAACTGTCCTGTACCTATCTCTCCTCTATTACAGGGACCCCTCCCCTATAACTGTCCTGTACCTATCACCCCTCTATTACAGGGACCCCTCTCCATATAACTGTCCTGTACCTATCCCTCCTCTATTACAGGGACCCCTCCCCTATAACTGTCCTGTACCTATCCCTCCTCTATTACAGGGACCCCTCCCCTATAACTGTCCTGTACCTATCCCTCCTCTATTACAGGGACCCCTCCCCCTATAACTATCCTGTACCTATCTCTCCTCTATTACAGGGACCCCTCCCCCTATAACTGTCCTGTACCTATCCCTCCTCTTACAGGTGATGTGTTCTCTCCCTGTATAGCGCGCTCTCTCTGTATAAGCTCACCTTGATCTCGTACACTTTCAGCTTCCTGCGCAGCGCGGCGTTCTCCCGCTCCAGCGCGCTCAGGCGTTCCTTGATGTCGCTGTACGCCGTGATGAGCGCAAAGTGCGATGCGGAGCACATGTCCCCGGACAGGTCGGTGTTGGGGCTGTCCAGCCAGTCGTCCTCCTCGTGCACCAGCGTCTCTTGGGCGATGATGCTGATGTCATCGTTAAACATGGCGTCCATGGTGAGGCGCAGGGGGAGGAGCCAACCCGTGCGGATCCCTCGGCGCCGGGCGCCTTGCGAGGACGGCAGTGTTCCTGCGGACGCGTGTCACACACGCACGCACGCGCAGCCCTGTCCGGAGGGGTCCTAGAGACGGGGGGGTCCTAGAGATGGGGGGTCCCTAGAGACGGGGGGGTCCTAGAGACGGGGGCTCCTATACCTCTCCTGAGACCACCACACACTGGTGAGCTCACCAACAGATCCCGTGAAGGTCACAGAACCCCCTGCGGTGCCTTACTGCCGGTGTGGGGGGGCAGGATCCTGGCTCCGCATCACTTGGGTGCAGACAAGGTGTGAGTGCGATTTCCGACCAGGACATTTAATCCAGTCCCTCAGCTGTCTGACACACACACAGTGTACCCCTCCACACACACAGTGTACCCCATCTCTGACACTCACACGTGTACCCCTACACTCACACACTGTGTACCCCTCCACACACACACTGTACCCCTCCTCTCACACACCCCGTGTACCCCTCCACACACCGCGTACCCCTCCTCACTCACACACACACACACACACACACACACACACACCGTGTACCCCTCCTCTCACACACCGTGTACCCCTCCTCTCACACACACACACCGTGTACCCCTCCTCTCACACACACACACCGTGTACCCCTCCTCTCACACACACACACCGTGTACCCCTCCTCTCACACACACACACCGTGTACCCCTCCTCTCACACACACACACACCGTGTACCCCTCCTCACACACACCGTGTACCCCTCCTCACACACACACACACTGTGTACCCCTCCTCACACACACACACCGTGTACCCCTCCTCACACACACACACCGTGTACCCCTCCTCACACACACACACCGTGTACCCCTCCTCACACACACACACCGTGTACCCCTCCTCACACACACACACACCGTGTACCCCTCCTCACACACACACCGTGTACCCCTCCTCACACACACACCGTGTACCCCTCCTCACACACACACCGTGTACCCCTCCTCACACACACACCGTGTACCCCTCCTCACACACACACCGTGTACCCCTCCTCACACACACACCGTGTACCCCTCCTCACACACACACCGTGTACCCCTCCTCACACACACCGTGTACCCCTCCTCACACACACAGTGTTCCCCTCCTCACACACACACAGTGTACCCCTCCTCACACACACACCGTGTACCCCTCCTCACACACACACCGTGTACCCCTCCTCACACACACCGTGTACCCCTCCTCACACACACAGTGTACCCCTCCTCACACACACACAGTGTACCCCTCCTCACACACACACACACACAGTGTACCCCTCCTCACACACACAGTGTACCCCTCCTCACACACACAGTGTACCCCTCCTCACACACACAGTGTACCCCTCCTCACACACACACACAGGGTGCTATTCCGCCTCCCTTGTTATTGAAAGCTCTGCCTGGTATTGTCCTGCTGTCTCACCATTCTCTCCTCTCCTCCTCCTCCTCTCCTCCTAGAGCCCTCCTCCTCCTCCTCCATTCATCCTGCATACCCCGTGACACAGTGACATCAGATGCTCTGAATCACAGCGTGCAGCCAGCACAGGGGTGCACAGCCGGGGTGCACATGCACTGCATACGGGGCACGCTGACTCCCTTCATCCCTACTTGTACATCCCTAATTGTGGCAGCAGAATGCAGTGATATCATATTATCTGTGTCTGGTACCCATGCACCTGTCTGTTATATTGGGAAACTACCCTCTACATATATGTCCATTCCCCTTATATGCATACACACCATGTATACACTTACACCCCCCCTCTCCCCGTCCCACTTACACCCCACCCTCTCCCTGTCCCTTCTACTTACACCCACCTCTCCTCTCTCCTACACTTACACCCCCCTCTCCTCCCTCCTATACTTACACCCCTCCCCTCCTCTGTCCCTTCTACACTTACACCCCCCCTCCTCCGTCCCTTCTACACTTACACCCCCCCCTCCTCCGTCCCTTCTACACTTACACCCCCCCTCCTCCGTCCCTTCTACACTTACACCCCCTCTCCTCCGTCCCTTCATACACTTGCCCCCCCTCTCCTCCGTCCCTTCTACACTTACACCCCCCCTCCTCCGTCCCTTCATACACTCGCCCCCCCTCTCCTCCGTCCCTTCTACACTTGCCCCCCCTCCCCCGTCCCTTCATACACTCGCCCCCACCCTCTCCCCCGTCCCTTCATACACTTGCCCCCCTCTCCTCCGTCCCTTCATACACTCGCCCCCCTCTCCTCCGTCCCTTCATACACTCGCCCCCCCTCTCCTCCGTCCTCATACACTCGCCCCCCCTCTCCTCCGTCCTCATACACTCGCCCCCCCTCTCCCCCGTCCCTTCATACACTTACACCCCCCCTCTCCTCCGTCCCTTCATACACTTACACCCCCCCTCTCCTCCGTCCTCATACACTCGCCCCCCCTCTCCCCCGTCCCTTCATACACTTACACCCCCCCTCTCCCCCGTCCCTTCATACACTTACACCCCCCTCTCCTCCGTCCCTTCATACACTTACACCCCCCCTCTCCTCCGTCCCTTCATACACTTACACCCCCCCTCTCCTCCGTCCTCATACACTCGCCCCCCCTCTCCCCCGTCCCTTCATACACTTACACCCCCCCTCTCCTCCGTCCCTTCATACACTTACACCCCCCCTCTCCCCCGTCCCTTCATACACTTACACCCCCCCTCTCCTCCGTCCTCATACACTCGCCCCCCCTCTCCTCCGTCCCTTCATACACTTACACCCCCCCTCTCCTCCGTCCCTTCATACACTCGCCCCCCTCTCCTCCGTCCCTTCATACACTCGCCCCCCCTCTCCTCCGTCCTCATACACTCGCCCCCCCTCTCCTCCGTCCTCATACACTCGCCCCCCCTCTCCTCCGTCCTCATACACTCGCCCCCCCTCTCCTCCGTCCTCATACACTCGCCCCCCCTCTCCTCCGTCCTCATACACTCGCCCCCCCTCTCCTCCGTCCTCATACACTCGCCCCCCCTCTCCTCCGTCCTCATACACTCGCCCCCCTCTCCTCCGTCCTCATACACTCGCCCCCCCTCTCCTCCGTCCCTTCATACACTCGCCCCCCCTCTCCTCCGTCCTCATACACTCGCCCCCCTCTCCTCCGTCCTCATACACTCGCCCCCCTCTCCTCCGTCCCTTCATACACTCGCCCCCCCTCTCCTCCGTCCTCATACACTCGCCCCCCCTCTCCCCTGTCCCTTCATACACTCGCCCCCCTCTCCTCCGTCCTCATACACTCGCCCCCCTCTCCTCCGTCCTCATACACTCGCCCCCCTCTCCTCCATCCTCATACACTCGACCCCCCTCCTCCGTCCCTTCATACACTCGCCCCCCTCTCCTCCGTCCCTTCATACACTCGCCCCCCTCTCCTCCGTCCTCATACACTCGCCCCCCCTCTCCTCCATCCTCATACACTCGCCCCCCCTCCTCCGTCCCTTCATACACTCGCCCCCCTCTCCTCCGTCCTCATACACTCGCCCCCCCCTCTCCTCCATCCCTTCATACACTCGCCCCCCTCTCCTCCGTCCTTTCATACACTTGCCCCCCTCTCCTCCGTCCTCATACACTTGCCCCCCCTCCCCCATCCTCATACACTTGCCCCCCCTCCCCCGTCCTTTTATACTCGCCCCCCCTCTCCTCTGTCCTTTCATACACTTGCCCCCCTCTCCCCCGTCCCTTCATACATTTGCCCCCCCCTCCCCCGTCCCTTCATACACTTGCCCCCCTCTCCTCCGTCCCTTCATACACTTGCCCCCCCTCTCCCCCGTCCTTTCATACACTTGCCCCCCCTCTCCGCCGTCCCTTCATACACTCACCCCCCTCTCCTCCGTCCCTTAATACACTTGCCCCCCCCCTCTCCTCCGTCCCTTCATACACTTCCCCCCCCTCTCCTCGTCCTTTTATACACTTGCCCCCCTCTCCTCCTTCCCTTCATACACTTGCCGCCCCTCCTTTCATACACTTGCCCCCTCTCCCCCATCCTTTCATACACTTGCCTCCCTCCCCCATCCTTTCATACACTTGCCCCCCCCCTCCTTTCATACACTTGCCCCCCCCCTCTCCTCCGTCCCTTCATACACTTCCCCCCCCCTCTCCTCAGTCCTTTCTACACTTTCCCCCCTCTCCCCAGTCCTTTCATACACTTGCCCCTCCCTCTCCTCCGTCCTTTCATACACTTTCCCCCCTCTCCCCAGTCCTTTCATACACTTGCCCCTCCCTCTCCCCCCTCCTTTCTACACTTTCCCCCCTCTCCCCAGTCCTTTCATACACTTGCCCCCCCCTCTCCTCCGTCCTCATACACTCGCCCCCCTCCCTTCATACACTTACACCCCCCCTCTCCTCCGTCCCTTCATACACTCGCCCCCCCTCTCCTCCGTCCCTTCATACACTTGCCCCCCTCTCCTCCGTCCTCATACACTCGCCCCCCTCTCCCCCGTCCCTTCATACACTTACACCCCCCCCTCTCCTCCGTCCCTTCATACACTTACACCCCCCCCCTCTCCTCCGTCCTCATACACTCGCCCCCCTCTCCTCCATCCTCATACACTCGACCCCCCTCCTCCGTCCCTTCATACACTCGCCCCCCTCTCCTCCGTCCCTTCATACACTCGCCCCCCTCTCCTCCGTCCTCATACACTCGCCCCCCCTCTCCTCCATCCTCATACACTCGCCCCCCCTCCTCCGTCCCTTCATACACTCGCCCCCCTCTCCTCCGTCCTCATACACTCGCCCCCCCCTCTCCTCCATCCCTTCATACACTCGCCCCCCTCTCCCCCGTCCCTTCATACACTTACACCCCCCCCTCTCCTCCGTCCCTTCTTACACTTATACCCCCCCCTCTCCTCCGTCCTTTCATACACTTGCCCCCCTCTCCTCCGTCCTCATACACTTGCCCCCCCTCCCCCATCCTCATACACTTGCCCCCCCTCCCCCGTCCTTTTATACTCGCCCCCCCTCTCCTCTGTCCTTTCATACACTTGCCCCCCTCTCCCCCGTCCCTTCATACATTTGCCCCCCCCTCCCCCGTCCCTTCATACACTTGCCCCCCTCTCCTCCGTCCCTTCATACACTTGCCCCCCCTCTCCCCCGTCCTTTCATACACTTGCCCCCCCTCTCCGCCGTCCCTTCATACACTCACCCCCCTCTCCTCCGTCCCTTAATACACTTGCCCCCCCCCTCTCCTCCGTCCCTTCATACACTTCCCCCCCCTCTCCTCGTCCTTTTATACACTTGCCCCCCTCTCCTCCTTCCCTTCATACACTTGCCGCCCCTCCTTTCATACACTTGCCCCCTCTCCCCCATCCTTTCATACACTTGCCTCCCTCCCCCATCCTTTCATACACTTGCCCCCCCCCTCCTTTCATACACTTGCCCCCCCCCTCTCCTCCGTCCCTTCATACACTTCCCCCCCCCTCTCCTCAGTCCTTTCTACACTTACAACCCTCCTTTCTACACTTTCCCCCCTCTCCCCAGTCCTTTCATACACTTGCCCCTCCCTCTCCTCCGTCCTTTCATACACTTGCCCCCCTCTCCTCAGTCCTTTCTACACTTACTGCCCTATCCCCCCTCCACGCATACAGTTACGGCCCTCTCCCCCCTCCTTTCTACACTTACCGCCCTCTATCCATACATGCAGGGCGCGCGTTCGGAAAGTATCCGCGCAGCGAGCGTTTAATACTTTGACCTTGTGGCAGGACGGCCTCGCGGCCGGGTCAGTAAGACTCTTAGACAGTGCTTTAAGCTGTAACTGCAGTGGTTTATTCTTACAAACAACAAATCACGAGGTCTCTCTAAGAAAAAACAAACCATAAAATAAAACCCTACTTCCCCGGGGGAGACAGACTACACAGCAGGTCCCGCTCTACCTCACTGGCCAGCTACCAGCCCCAAAACACTCATGTTTAGGAGATCTAAATGACAATATCAAAGGGCTAATATGATAGGGATTCCCCAGCAACCTAACAGGGTCTCCATGTAGTTCCCTCAGCAGGATGGGAACGCCGGTTCCTGGTACATCTGCTTCATCCAGCAGCTTGTGGCGCTCGTGGCAAATCCTCCGTCTGGGCTGTGAGTCCCAGCAGCCCGCCTTCCTGCAGGCCTGGGGGCCCAGACCAACCACTGTCCCCCCTGGCTGGGGGAAGACAAGCTCTGTGTCTCCGGCAGTTTCCTGGGCCTTAAACCTCCTGATCATTCAGGAGCGTTATTACCAAGGCGGTCACACGCAGACGGAGCGTTATTACTAAGGCCGTCACACGCAGAGGAGACGGAGCATTATTACTAAGGCGGTCACACGCACAGGAGACGGAGCATTATTACCAAGGCCGCCACACGCAGGGGAGACGGAGCATTATTACTAAGGCCGTCACACGCAGAGGAGACGGAGCATTATTACTAAGGCGGTCACACGCAGAGGAGACGGAGCATTATTACTAAGGCCGTCACACGCAGAGGAGACGGAGCATTATTACTAAGGCCGTCACACGCAGAGGGGACGGAGCATTATTACTAAGGCGGTCACACGCAGAGGAGACGGAGCATTATTACTAAGGCCGTCACACGCAGAGGAGACGGAGCATTATTACTAAGGCCGTCACACGCAGAGGGGACGGAGCATTATTACTAAGGCGGTCACACGCAGAGGAGACGGAGCATTATTACTAAGGCCGTCACACGCAGAGGGGACGGAGCGTTATTACTAAGGCCGCCACACGCAGAGGAGACGGAGCGTTATTACTAAGGCCGTCACACGCACAGGAGACGGAGCGTTATTACTAAGGCCGTCACACGCAGAGGAGACGGAGCGTTATTACTAAGGCCGTCACACGCAGAGGAGACGGAGCGTTATTACTAAGGCCGCCACACGCAGAGGAGACGGAGCATTATTACTAAGGCCGTCACACGCAGAGGAGACGGAGCGTTATTACTAAGGCCGCCACACGCAGAGGAGACGGAGCGTTATTACTAAGGCCGCCACACGCAGAGGAGACGGAGCATTATTACTAAGGCCGTCACACGCAGAGGAGACGGAGCGTTATTACTAAGGCCGCCACACGCACGGGAGACGGAGCATTATTACTAAGGCCGTCACACGCACAGGAGACGGAGCGTTATTACTAAGGCCGCCACACGCAGAGGAGACGGAGCATTATTACTAAGGCCGTCACACGCAGAGGAGACGGAGCGTTATTACCAAGGCCGTCAAACGCAGAGGAGACGGAGCATTATTACTAAGGCCGTCACACGCAGAGGAGACGGAGCGTTATTACCAAAGCCGCCACACGCAGAGGAGACGGAGCGTTATTACTAAGGCCGTCACACGCAGAGGAGACGGAGCGTTATTACCAAGGCGGTCACACGCACGGGAGACGGAGCGTTATTACTAAGGCCGCCACACGCAGAGACGGAGCGTTATTACTAAGGCCGTCACACGCAGGGGAGACGGAGCGTTATTACTAAGGCCGTCACACGCAGAGGGGACGGAGCATTATTACGAAGGCTGTCACACGCAGAGGGGACGGAGCGTTATTACCAAGGCCGTCACACGCAGAGGGGACGGAGCATTATTACTAAGGCCGCCACACGCAGAGGAGACGGAGCGTTATTACTAAGGCCTTCACACGCAGAGGAGACGGAGCGTTATTACCAAGGCGGTCACACGCACGGGAGACGGAGCGTTATTACTAAGGCCGTCACACGCAGAGGAGACGGAGCATTATTACTAAGGCCGTCACACGCAGAGGGGACGGAGCATTATTACTAAGGCCGCCACACGCAGAGGAGACGGAGCGTTATTACTAAGGCCGTCACACGCAGAGGAGACGGAGCGTTATTACTAAGGCGGTCACACGCACGGGAGACGGAGCGTTATTACTAAGGCCGCCACACGCAGAGGAGACGGAGCGTTATTACTAAGGCCGCCACACGCAGAGACGGAGCGTTATTACTAAGGCCGTCACACGCAGGGGAGACGGAGCGTTATTACTAAGGCCGTCACACGCAGAGGGGACGGAGCATTATTACGAAGGCCGCCACACGCACAGGAGACGGAGCAGTATTACTAAGGCCGTCACACGCAGAGGAGACGGAGCGTTATTACTAAGGCCGTCACACGCAGAGGAGACGGAGCATTATTACTAAGGCCGTCACACGCAGAGGAGACGGAGCGTTATTACTAAGGCCGTCACACGCACAGGAGACGGAGCGTTATTACTAAGGCCGTCACACGCAGAGGAGACGGAGCATTATTACTAAGGCCGCCACACACGCAGAGGGGACGGAGCATTATTACTAAGGCCGTCACACGCAGAGGAGACGGAGCGTTATTACTAAGGCCGTCACACGCACAGGAGACGGAGCGTTATTACTAAGGCCGTCACACGCACAGGACACGGAGCGTTATTACTAAGGCCGCCACACGCAGAGGGGACGGAGCATTATTACTAAGGCCGTCACACGCAGAGGAGACGGAGCGTTATTACCAAGGCGGTCACACGCAGAGGAGGACGGAGCGTTATTACTAAGGCCGCCACACGCAGAGGAGACGGAGCATTATTACTAAGGCCGTCACACGCAGAGGAGACGGAGCGTTATTACCAAGGCCCGTCACACGCAGAGACGGAGCGTTATTACTAAGGCCGTCACACGCAGAGACGGAGCATTATTACTAAGGCCGTCACACGCAGAGGAGACGGAGCGTTATTACTAAGGCCGTCACACGCAGAGGAGACGGAGCATTATTACTAAGGGCCCGTCACACGCAGAGGAGACGGAGCGTTATTACTAAGGCCGTCACACGCAGAGGAGACGGAGCGTTATTACTAAGGCCGTCACACGCAGAGGAGACGGAGCATTATTACTAAGGCCGTCACACGCACAGGAGACGGAGCGTTATTACTAAGGCCGTCACACGCAGAGACGGAGCGTTATTACTAAGGCCGTCACACGCAGAGGGGACGGAGCGTTATTACTAAGGCCGTCACACGCAGAGGAGACGGAGCGTTATTACTAAGGCCGCGACACGCAGAGGAGACGGAGCGTTATTACTAAGGCCGCCACACGCAGAGGAGACGGAGCATTATTACTAAGGCCGTCACACGCAGAGGAGACGGAGCATTATTACTAAGGCCGTCACACGCAGAGGAGACGGAGCATTATTACTAAGGCCGCCACACGCAGAGGAGACGGAGCATTATTACTAAGGCCGCCACACGCAGAGGAGACGGAGCGTTATTACTAAGGCCGTCACACGCAGAGGAGACGGAGCGTTATTACTAAGGCCGCCACACGCAGAGGAGACGGAGCGTTATTACTAAGGCCGCCACACGCAGAGGAGACGGAGCGTTATTACTAAGGCCGCCACACGCAGAGGGGACGGAGCGTTATTACTAAGGCCGCCACACGCAGAGGGGACGGAGCGTTATTACTAAGGCCGTCACACGCAGAGACGGAGCGTTATTACTAAGGCCGTCACACGCAGAGACGGAGCGTTATTACTAAGGCCGTCACACGCAGAGGAGACGGAGCATTATTACTAAGGCCGTCACACGCAGAGGAGACGGAGCGTTATTACTAAGGCCGTCACACGCAGAGACGGAGCGTTATTACTAAGGCCGTCACACGCAGAGACGGAGCGTTATTACTAAGGCCGTCACACGCAGAGGAGACGGAGCGTTATTACCAAGGCCGTCACACGCAAAGGAGACGGAGCATTATTACTAAGGCCGTCACACGCAGAGGAGACGGAGCATTATTACTAAGGCCGCCACACGCAGAGGAGACGGAGCATTATTACCAAGGCCGTCACACGCAGAGGAGACGGAGCGTTATTACCAAGGCCGTCACACGCAGAGACGGAGCGTTATTACTAAGGCCGTCACACGCAGAGACGGAGCGTTATTACTAAGGCCGTCACACGCAGAGGAGACCGGAGCGTTATTACCAAGGGCCGTCACACGCAGAGGAGACGGAGCGCTATTACTAAGGCCGCCACACACAGAGGAGACGGAGCGTTATTACTAAGGCCGTCACACGCAGAGGAGACGGAGCATTATTACTAAGGCCGTCACACGCAGAGGAGACGGAGCGTTATTACTAAGGCCGCGACACGCAGAGGAGACGGAGCGTTATTACTAAGGCCGCCACACGCAGAGGAGACGGAGCATTATTACTAAGGCCGTCACACGCAGAGGAGACGGAGCATTATTACTAAGGCCCGCCACACGCAGAGGAGACGGAGCGTTATTACTAAGGCCGTCACACGCAGAGGAGACGGAGCGTTATTACTAAGGCCGTCACACGCAGAGGAGACGGAGCATTATTACTAAGGCCGTCACACGCAGAGGAGACGGAGCATTATTACTAAGGCCGTCACACGCAGAGGAGACGGAGCATTATTACTAAGGCCGTCACACGCAGAGGAGACGGAGCGTTATTACTAAGGCCGTCACACGCAGAGGAGACGGAGCGTTATTACTAAGGCCGTCACACGCACAGGAGACGGAGCGTTATTACTAAGGCCGTCACACGCACAGGAGACGGAGCGTTATTACTAAGGCCGTCACACGCAGAGGAGACGGAGCATTATTACTAAGGCCGTCACACGCAGAGGAGACGGAGCATTATTACTAAGGCCGTCACACGCAGAGGAGACGGAGCGTTATTACTAAGGCCGTCACACGCAGAGGAGACGGAGCGTTATTACTAAGGCCGTCACACGCAGAGGAGACGCAGCGTTATTACTAAGGCCGTCACACGCAGAGGAGACGGAGCGTTATTACTAAGGCGGTCACACGCAGAGGAGACGGAGCATTATTACTAAGGCCGTCACACGCAGAGGAGACGGAGCATTATTACTAAGGCCGTCACACGCAGAGGAGACGGAGCGTTATTACTAAGGCCGTCACACGCAGAGGAGACGGAGCGTTATTACTAAGGCCGTCACACGCAGAGGAGACGCAGCGTTATTACTAAGGCCGTCACACGCAGAGGAGACGGAGCGTTATTACTAAGGCGGTCACACGCAGAGGAGACGGAGCATTATTATTAAGGCCGCCACACGCAGAGGAGACGGAGCGTTATTACTAAGGCCGTCACACGCACAGGAGACGGAGCATTATTACTAAGGCCGTCACACGCAGAGGAGACGGAGCATTATTACTAAGGCCGTCACACGCACAGGAGACGGAGCGTTATTACTAAGGCCGTCACACGCAGAGGGGACGGAGCGTTATTACTAAGGCGGTCACACGCAGAGACGGAGCGTTATTACTAAGGCCGTCACACGCAGAGACGGAGCATTATTACTAAGGCCGTCACACGCAGAGGAGACGGAGCGTTATTACTAAGGCCGTCACACGCACAGGAGACGGAGCGTTATTACTAAGGCCGCCACACGCAGAGGAGACGGATCATTATTACTAAGGCCGTCACACGCAGGGGAGACGGAGCATTATTACTAAGGCCGTCACACGCAGAGGAGACGGAGCATTATTACTAAGGCCGCCACACGCAGAGGAGACGGAGCATTATTACTAAGGCCGTCACACGCAGAGGAGACGGAGCGTTATTACTAAGGCCGTCACACGCAGAGGAGACGGAGCGTTATTACTAAGGCGGTCACACGCACAGGAGAGGGAGCGTTATTACTAAGGCCGTCACACGCACAGGAGAGGGAGCGTTATTACTAAGGCCGTCACACGCAGAGGAGACGGAGCGTTATTACTAAGGCCGTCACACGCAGAGGAGACGGAGCGTTATTACTAAGGCCGCCACACGCAGAGGAGACGGAGCGTTATTACTAAGGCCGTCACACGCACAGGAGACGGAGCGTTATTACTAAGGCCGTCACACGCAGAGGAGACGGAGCGTTATTACTAAGGCCGCCACACGCACAGGAGACGGAGCATTATTACTAAGGCCGTCACACGCACAGGAGACGGAGCATTATTACTAAGGCCGTCACACGCAGAGGAGACGGAGCGTTATTACTAAGGCCGTCACACACAGGAGACGGAGCATTATTACTAAGGCCGTCACACGCAGAGGAGACGGAGCATTATTACTAAGGCCGCCACACGCAGAGGAGACGGAGCGTTATTACTAAGGCCGCCACACGCAGAGACGGAGCATTATTACTAAGGCCGTCACACGCAGGGGAGACGGAGCGTTATTACTAAGGCCGTCACACGCAGAGGAGACGGAGCGTTATTACTAAGGCCGTCACACGCAGAGGAGACGGAGCGTTATTACTAAGGCCGTCACACGCACAGGAGACGGAGCATTATTACTAAGGCCGTCACACGCAGAGGAGACGGAGCGTTATTACTAAGGCCGCCACACGCACAGGAGACGGAGCGTTATTACTAAGGCGGTCACACGCACAGGAGACGGAGCATTATTACTAAGGCTGTCACACGCAGAGACGGAGCATTATTACTAAGGCGGTCACACGCAGAGGAGACGGAGCGTTATTACCAAGGCCGTCACACACAGAGGAGACGGAGCGTTATTACCAAGGCCGTCACACGCAGAGGAGACGGAGCGTTATTACTAAGGCCGTCACACGCAGAGGAGACGGAGCGTTATTACTAAGGCCGCCACACGCAGAGGAGACGGAGCATTATTACTAAGGCCGTCACACGCACAGGAGACGGAGCATTATTACTAAGGCCGTCACACGCAGAGGAGACGGAGCGTTATTACTAAGGCCGCCACACGCACAGGAGACGGAGCATTATTACTAAGGCCGCCACACGCACAGGAGACGGAGCATTATTACTAAGGCCGCCACACGCACAGGAGACGGAGCATTATTACTAAGGCCGTCACACGCAGAGGAGACGGAGCGTTATTACTAAGGCCGCCACACGCACAGGAGACGGAGCGTTATTACTAAGGCCGCCACACGCAGAGGAGACGGAGCGTTATTACTAAGGCCGTCACACGCAGAGGAGACGGAGCATTATTACTAAGGCTGTCACACGCAGAGACGGAGCATTATTACTAAGGCCGTCACACGCAGAGACGGAGCATTATTACTAAGGCCGTCACACAAAGAGGGGACGGAGCATTATTACTAAGGCCGTCACACACAGAGGGGACGGAGCATTATTACTAAGGCCGCCACACGCAGAGGAGACGGAGCAGTATTACTAAGGCCGCCACACGCAGAGGAGACGGAGCATTATTACTAAGGCCGTCACACGCAGAGGAGACGGAGCATTATTACTAAGGCTGTCACACGCAGAGATGGAGCATTATTACTAAGGCCGTCACACGCAGAGACGGAGCATTATTACTAAGGCCGCCACACGCAGAGGGGACGGAGCATTATTACTAAGGCCGTCACACACAGAGGGGACGGAGCATTATTACTAAGGCCGCCATACGCAGAGGAGACGGAGCATTATTACTAAGGCCGCCACACGCAGAGACGGAGCAGTATTACTAAGGCCGCCACACGCAGAGGGGACGGAGCATTATTACTAAGGCCGTCACACAAAGAGGGGACGGAGCATTATTACTAAGGCCGTCACACACAGAGGGGACGGAGCGTTATTACTAAGGCCGCCACACACAGGAGACGGAGCATTATTACTAAGGCCGCCACACGCAGAGGAGACGGAGCGTTATTACCAAGGCCGCCACACGCAGAGGAGACGGAGCATTATTACTAAGGCCGCCACACGCAGAGACGGAGCATTATTACTAAAGCCGCCACACGCACAGGAGACGGAGCAGTATTACTAAGGCCGCCACACGCAGAGGAGACGGAGCATTATTACTAAGGCCGCCACACGCAGAGACGGAGCAGTATTACTAAGGCCGCCACACGCAGAGGAGACGGAGCATTATTACTAAGGCCGCCACACGCAGAGACGGAGCATTATTACTAAGGCCGCCACACGCAGAGGAGACGGAGCATTATTACTAAGGCCGCCACACGCAGAGACGGAGCATTATTACTAAGGCCGCCACACGCAGAGGGGACGGAGCATTATTACTAAGGCCGTCACACTCACAGGAGACGGAGCATTATTACTAAGGCCGTCACACGCAGAGGAGACGGAGTGTTATTACTAAGGCCGTCACACACAGGAGACGGAGCATTATTACTAAGGCCGTCACACGCAGAGGAGACGGAGCATTATTACTAAGGCCGCCACACGCAGAGGAGACGGAGCGTTATTACCAAGGCCGTCACACGCAGAGGAGACGGAGCATTATTACTAAGGCCGTCACACGCAGGGGAGACGGAGCGTTATTACTAAGGCCGCCACACGCAGAGAAGACGGAGCATTATTACTAAGGCCGTCACACGCAGAGGAGACGGAGCATTATTACTAAGGCCGCCACACGCACAGGAGACGGAGCATTATTACTAAGGCCGTCACACACAGAGGAGACGGAGCATTATTACTAAGGCCGTCACACGCAGAGGGGACGGAGCATTATTACTAAGGCGGTCACACGCACAGGAGACGGAGCGTTATTACTAAGGCCGCCACACGCAGAGGGGACGGAGCGTTATTACTAAGGCCGCCACGCAGAGGAGACGGAGCGTTATTACTAAGGCCGCCACACGCAGAGGAGACGGAGCGTTATTACTAAGGCCGTCACACGCAGAGGAGACGGAGCATTATTACTAAGGCTGTCACACGCAGAGACGGAGCATTATTACTAAGGCCGTCACACGCAGAGACGGAGCATTATTACTAAGGCCGCCACACGCAGAGGGGACGGAGCATTATTACTAAGGCCGTCACACACAGAGGGGACGGAGCATTATTACTAAGGCCGCCATACGCAGAGGAGACGGAGCAGTATTACTAAGGCCGCCACACGCAGAGGGGACGGAGCATTATTACTAAGGCCGTCACACAAAGAGGGGACGGAGCATTATTACTAAGGCCGTCACACACAGAGGGGACGGAGCATTATTACTAAGGCCGCCACACGCAGAGGAGACGGAGCAGTATTACTAAGGCCGCCACACGCAGAGGAGACGGAGCATTATTACTAAGGCCGTCACACGCAGAGGAGACGGAGCGTTATTACTAAGGCCGCCACACACAGGAGACGGAGCATTATTACTAAGGCCGCCACACGCAGAGGAGACGGAGCATTATTACTAAGGCCGCCACACGCAGAGGAGACGGAGCGTTATTACTAAGGCGGTCACACGCAGAGGAGACGGAGCATTATTACTAAGGCCGCCACACGCAGAGGAGACGGAGCGTTATTACCAAGGCCGCGACACGCAGAGGAGACGGAGCATTATTACTAAGGCCGCCACACGCAGAGACGGAGCATTATTACTAAAGCCGCCACACGCACAGGAGACGGAGCAGTATTACTAAGGCCGCCACACGCAGAGGAGACGGAGCATTATTACTAAGGCCGCCACACGCAGAGACGGAGCAGTATTACTAAGGCCGCCACACGCAGAGGAGACGGAGCATTATTACTAAGGCCGCCACACGCAGAGACGGAGCATTATTACTAAGGCCGCCACACGCAGAGGAGACGGAGCATTATTACTAAGGCCGCCACACGCAGAGACGGAGCATTATTACTAAGGCCGCCACACGCAGAGGGGACGGAGCATTATTACTAAGGCCGTCACACGCAGAGGGGACGGAGCATTATTACTAAGGCCGTCACACTCACAGGAGACGGAGCATTATTACTAAGGCCGCCACACGCAGAGGAGACGGAGCATTATTACTAAGGCCGACACACGCAGAGGAGACGGAGCATTATTACTAAGGCCGCCACACGCAGAGGGGACGGAGCATTATTACTAAGGCCGTCACACGCAGAGGAGACGGAGCATTATTACTAAGGCCGTCACACGCAGGGGAGACGGAGCATTATTACTAAGACCGTCACACGCAGAGGAGACGGAGCATTATTACTAAGGCCGCCACACGCAGAGGAGACGGAGCATTATTACTAAGGCCGTCACACGCAGAGGAGACGGAGCGTTATTACTAAGGCGGTCACACGCAGAGGAGACGGAGCGTTATTACTAAGGCGGTCACACGCAGAGGAGACGGAGCGTTATTACTAAGGCGGTCACACGCACAGGAGACGGAGCGTTATTACTAAGGCGGTCACACGCACAGGAGAGGGAGCGTTATTACTAAGGCCGTCACACGCAGAGGAGACGGAGCATTATTACTAAGGCCGCCACACGCAGAGGAGACGGAGCATTATTACTAAGGCCGTCACACGCAGAGGAGACGGAGCGTTATTACTAAGGCGGTCACACGCAGAGGAGACGGAGCGTTATTACTAAGGCCGTCACACGCACAGGAGAGGGAGCGTTATTACTAAGGCCGTCACACGCAGAGGAGACGGAGCATTATTACTAAGGCCGCCACACGCAGAGGAGACGGAGCGTTATTACCAAGGCCGTCACACGCAGAGGAGACGGAGCATTATTACTAAGGCCGCCACACGCAGAGGAGACGGAGCGTTATTACTAAGGCCGTCACACGCACAGGAGACGGAGCATTATTACTAAGGCCGTCACACGCAGAGGAGACGGAGTGTTATTACTAAGGCCGTCACACACAGGAGACGGAGCATTATTACTAAGGCCGTCACACGCAGAGGAGACGGAGCATTATTACTAAGGCCGCCACACGCAGAGGAGACGGAGCGTTATTACTAAGGCCGCCACACGCAGAGACGGAGCATTATTACTAAGGCCGTCACACGCAGGGGAGACGGAGCGTTATTACTAAGGCCGTCACACGCAGAGGAGACGGAGCATTATTACTAAGGCCGTCACACGCACAGGAGACGGAGCATTATTACTAAGGCCGTCACACGCACAGGAGACGGAGCATTATTACTAAGGCCGTCACACGCAGAGGAGACGGAGCGTTATTACTAAGGCCGCCACACGCACAGGAGACGGAGCGTTATTACTAAGGCGGTCACACGCACAGGAGACGGAGCATTATTACTAAGGCCGTCACACGCAGAGACGGAGCATTATTACTAAGGCGGTCACACGCAGAGGAGACGGAGCGTTATTACCAAGGCCGTCACACACAGAGGAGACGGAGCGTTATTACCAAGGCCGTCACACGCAGAGGAGACGGAGCGTTATTACTAAGGCCGTCACACGCAGAGGAGACGGAGCGTTATTACTAAGGCCGTCACACGCAGAGGAGACGGAGCGTTATTACTAAGGCCGTCACACGCACAGGAGACGGAGCATTATTACTAAGGCCGTCACACGCAGAGGAGACGGAGCGTTATTACTAAGGCCGCCACACGCACAGGAGACGGAGCATTATTACTAAGGCCGCCACACGCACAGGAGACGGAGCATTATTACTAAGGCCGTCACACGCAGAGGAGACGGAGCGTTATTACTAAGGCCGCCACACGCACAGGAGACGGAGCGTTATTACTAAGGCCGCCACACGCAGAGGAGACGGAGCGTTATTACTAAGGCCGTCACACGCAGAGGAGACGGAGCATTATTACTAAGGCTGTCACACGCAGAGACGGAGCATTATTACTAAGGCCGTCACACGCAGAGACGGAGCATTATTACTAAGGCCGTCACACAAAGAGGGGACGGAGCATTATTACTAAGGCCGTCACACACAGAGGGGACGGAGCATTATTACTAAGGCCGCCACACGCAGAGGAGACGGAGCAGTATTACTAAGGCCGCCACACGCAGAGGAGACGGAGCATTATTACTAAGGCCGTCACACGCAGAGGAGACGGAGCGTTATTACTAAGGCCGCCACACACAGGAGACGGAGCATTATTACTAAGGCCGCCACACGCAGAAGAGACGGAGCATTATTACTAAGGCCGCCACACGCAGAGAAGACGGAGCATTATTACTAAGGCCGTCACACGCAGAGGAGACGGAGCATTATTACTAAGGCCGCCACACGCACAGGAGACGGAGCATTATTACTAAGGCCGTCACACACAGAGGAGACGGAGCATTATTACTAAGGCCGTCACACGCAGAGGGGACGGAGCATTATTACTAAGGCGGTCACACGCACAGGAGACGGAGCGTTATTACTAAGGCCGCCACACGCAGAGGGGACGGAGCGTTATTACTAAGGCCGCCACGCAGAGGAGACGGAGCGTTATTACTAAGGCCGCCACACGCAGAGGAGACGGAGCGTTATTACTAAGGCCGTCACACGCAGAGGAGACGGAGCATTATTACTAAGGCTGTCACACGCAGAGACGGAGCATTATTACTAAGGCCGTCAAACGCAGAGACGGAGCATTATTACTAAGGCCGCCACACGCAGAGGGGACGGAGCATTATTACTAAGGCCGTCACACACAGAGGGGACGGAGCATTATTACTAAGGCCGCCATACGCAGAGGAGACGGAGCATTATTACTAAGGCCGCCACACGCAGAGACGGAGCAGTATTACTAAGGCCGCCACACGCAGAGGGGACGGAGCATTATTACTAAGGCCGTCACACAAAGAGGGGACGGAGCATTATTACTAAGGCCGTCACACACAGAGGGGACGGAGCATTATTACTAAGGCCGCCACACGCAGAGGAGACGGAGCAGTATTACTAAGGCCGCCACACGCAGAGGAGACGGAGCATTATTACTAAGGCCGTCACACGCAGAGGAGACGGAGCGTTATTACTAAGGCCGCCACACACAGGAGACGGAGCATTATTACTAAGGCCGCCACACGCAGAGGAGACGGAGCATTATTACTAAGGCCGCCACACGCAGAGGAGACGGAGCGTTATTACTAAGGCGGTCACACGCAGAGGAGACGGAGCATTATTACTAAGGCCGCCACACGCAGAGGAGACGGAGCGTTATTACCAAGGCCGCCACACGCAGAGGAGACGGAGCATTATTACTAAGGCCGCCACACGCAGAGACGGAGCATTATTACTAAAGCCGCCACACGCACAGGAGACGGAGCAGTATTACTAAGGCCGCCACACGCAGAGGAGACGGAGCATTATTACTAAGGCCGCCACACGCAGAGACGGAGCAGTATTACTAAGGCCGCCACACGCAGAGGAGACGGAGCATTATTACTAAGGCCGCCACACGCAGAGACGGAGCATTATTACTAAGGCCGCCACACGCAGAGGAGACGGAGCATTATTACTAAGGCCGCCACACGCAGAGACGGAGCATTATTACTAAGGCCGCCACACGCAGAGGGGACGGAGCATTATTACTAAGGCCGTCACACTCACAGGAGACGGAGCATTATTACTAAGGCCGCCACACGCAGAGGAGACGGAGCATTATTACTAAGGCCGACACACGCAGAGGAGACGGAGCATTATTACTAAGGCCGCCACACGCAGAGGGGACGGAGCATTATTACTAAGGCCGTCACACGCAGAGGAGACGGAGCATTATTACTAAGGCCGTCACACGCAGGGGAGACGGAGCATTATTACTAAGACCGTCACACGCAGAGGAGACGGAGCATTATTACTAAGGCCGCCACACGCAGAGGAGACGGAGCATTATTACTAAGGCCGTCACACGCAGAGGAGACGGAGCGTTATTACTAAGGCCGCCACACACAGGAGACGGAGCATTATTACTAAGGCCGCCACACGCAGAGGAGACGGAGCGTTATTACTAAGGCGGTCACACGCACAGGAGAGGGAGCGTTATTACTAAGGCCGTCACACGCAGAGGAGACGGAGCATTATTACTAAGGCCGCCACACGCAGAGGAGACGGAGCATTATTACTAAGGCGGTCACACGCAGGGGAGACGGAGCGTTATTACTAAGGCCGTCACACGCAGAGGAGACGGAGCATTATTACTAAGGCCGTCACACGCACAGGAGACGGAGCATTATTACTAAGGCCGTCACACGCACAGGAGACGGAGCATTATTACTAAGGCCGTCACACGCAGAGGAGACGGAGCGTTATTACTAAGGCCGCCACACGCACAGGAGACGGAGCGTTATTACTAAGGCGGTCACACGCACAGGAGACGGAGCATTATTACTAAGGCCGTCACACGCAGAGACGGAGCATTATTACTAAGGCGGTCACACGCAGAGGAGACGGAGCGTTATTACCAAGGCCGTCACACACAGAGGAGACGGAGCGTTATTACCAAGGCCGTCACACGCAGAGGAGACGGAGCGTTATTACTAAGGCCGTCACACGCAGAGGAGACGGAGCGTTATTACTAAGGCCGTCACACGCAGAGGAGACGGAGCGTTATTACTAAGGCCGTCACACGCACAGGAGACGGAGCATTATTACTAAGGCCGTCACACGCAGAGGAGACGGAGCGTTATTACTAAGGCCGCCACACGCACAGGAGACGGAGCATTATTACTAAGGCCGCCACACGCACAGGAGACGGAGCATTATTACTAAGGCCGTCACACGCAGAGGAGACGGAGCGTTATTACTAAGGCCGCCACACGCACAGGAGACGGAGCGTTATTACTAAGGCCGCCACACGCAGAGGAGACGGAGCGTTATTACTAAGGCCGTCACACGCAGAGGAGACGGAGCATTATTACTAAGGCTGTCACACGCAGAGACGGAGCATTATTACTAAGGCCGTCACACGCAGAGACGGAGCATTATTACTAAGGCCGTCACACAAAGAGGGGACGGAGCATTATTACTAAGGCCGTCACACACAGAGGGGACGGAGCATTATTACTAAGGCCGCCACACGCAGAGGAGACGGAGCAGTATTACTAAGGCCGCCACACGCAGAGGAGACGGAGCATTATTACTAAGGCCGTCACACGCAGAGGAGACGGAGCATTATTACTAAGGCTGTCACACGCAGAGATGGAGCATTATTACTAAGGCCGTCACACGCAGAGACGGAGCATTATTACTAAGGCCGCCACACGCAGAGGGGACGGAGCATTATTACTAAGGCCGTCACACACAGAGGGGACGGAGCATTATTACTAAGGCCGCCATACGCAGAGGAGACGGAGCATTATTACTAAGGCCGCCACACGCAGAGACGGAGCAGTATTACTAAGGCCGCCACACGCAGAGGGGACGGAGCATTATTACTAAGGCCGTCACACAAAGAGGGGACGGAGCATTATTACTAAGGCCGTCACACACAGAGGGGACGGAGCGTTATTACTAAGGCCGCCACACACAGGAGACGGAGCATTATTACTAAGGCCGCCACACGCAGAGGAGACGGAGCGTTATTACTAAGGCGGTCACACGCAGAGGAGACGGAGCATTATTACTAAGGCCGCCACACGCAGAGGAGACGGAGCGTTATTACCAAGGCCGCCACACGCAGAGGAGACGGAGCATTATTACTAAGGCCGCCACACGCAGAGACGGAGCATTATTACTAAAGCCGCCACACGCACAGGAGACGGAGCAGTATTACTAAGGCCGCCACACGCAGAGGAGACGGAGCATTATTACTAAGGCCGCCACACGCAGAGACGGAGCAGTATTACTAAGGCCGCCACACGCAGAGGAGACGGAGCATTATTACTAAGGCCGCCACACGCAGAGACGGAGCATTATTACTAAGGCCGCCACACGCAGAGGAGACGGAGCATTATTACTAAGGCCGCCACACGCAGAGACGGAGCATTATTACTAAGGCCGCCACACGCAGAGGGGACGGAGCATTATTACTAAGGCCGTCACACTCACAGGAGACGGAGCATTATTACTAAGGCCGTCACACGCAGAGGAGACGGAGTGTTATTACTAAGGCCGTCACACACAGGAGACGGAGCATTATTACTAAGGCCGTCACACGCAGAGGAGACGGAGCATTATTACTAAGGCCGCCACACGCAGAGGAGACGGAGCGTTATTACCAAGGCCGTCACACGCAGAGGAGACGGAGCATTATTACTAAGGCCGTCACACGCAGGGGAGACGGAGCGTTATTACTAAGGCCGCCACACGCAGAGAAGACGGAGCATTATTACTAAGGCCGTCACACGCAGAGGAGACGGAGCATTATTACTAAGGCCGCCACACGCACAGGAGACGGAGCATTATTACTAAGGCCGTCACACACAGAGGAGACGGAGCATTATTACTAAGGCCGTCACACGCAGAGGGGACGGAGCATTATTACTAAGGCGGTCACACGCACAGGAGACGGAGCGTTATTACTAAGGCCGCCACACGCAGAGGGGACGGAGCGTTATTACTAAGGCCGCCACGCAGAGGAGACGGAGCGTTATTACTAAGGCCGCCACACGCAGAGGAGACGGAGCGTTATTACTAAGGCCGTCACACGCAGAGGAGACGGAGCATTATTACTAAGGCTGTCACACGCAGAGACGGAGCATTATTACTAAGGCCGTCACACGCAGAGACGGAGCATTATTACTAAGGCCGCCACACGCAGAGGGGACGGAGCATTATTACTAAGGCCGTCACACACAGAGGGGACGGAGCATTATTACTAAGGCCGCCATACGCAGAGGAGACGGAGCATTATTACTAAGGCCGCCACACGCAGAGACGGAGCAGTATTACTAAGGCCGCCACACGCAGAGGGGACGGAGCATTATTACTAAGGCCGTCACACAAAGAGGGGACGGAGCATTATTACTAAGGCCGTCACACACAGAGGGGACGGAGCATTATTACTAAGGCCGCCACACGCAGAGGAGACGGAGCAGTATTACTAAGGCCGCCACACGCAGAGGAGACGGAGCATTATTACTAAGGCCGTCACACGCAGAGGAGACGGAGCGTTATTACTAAGGCCGCCACACACAGGAGACGGAGCATTATTACTAAGGCCGCCACACGCAGAGGAGACGGAGCATTATTACTAAGGCCGCCACACGCAGAGGAGACGGAGCGTTATTACTAAGGCGGTCACACGCAGAGGAGACGGAGCATTATTACTAAGGCCGCCACACGCAGAGGAGACGGAGCGTTATTACCAAGGCCGCGACACGCAGAGGAGACGGAGCATTATTACTAAGGCCGCCACACGCAGAGACGGAGCATTATTACTAAAGCCGCCACACGCACAGGAGACGGAGCAGTATTACTAAGGCCGCCACACGCAGAGGAGACGGAGCATTATTACTAAGGCCGCCACACGCAGAGACGGAGCAGTATTACTAAGGCCGCCACACGCAGAGGAGACGGAGCATTATTACTAAGGCCGCCACACGCAGAGACGGAGCATTATTACTAAGGCCGCCACACGCAGAGGAGACGGAGCATTATTACTAAGGCCGCCACACGCAGAGACGGAGCATTATTACTAAGGCCGCCACACGCAGAGGGGACGGAGCATTATTACTAAGGCCGTCACACGCAGAGGGGACGGAGCATTATTACTAAGGCCGTCACACTCACAGGAGACGGAGCATTATTACTAAGGCCGCCACACGCAGAGGAGACGGAGCATTATTACTAAGGCCGACACACGCAGAGGAGACGGAGCATTATTACTAAGGCCGCCACACGCAGAGGGGACGGAGCATTATTACTAAGGCCGTCACACGCAGAGGAGACGGAGCATTATTACTAAGGCCGTCACACGCAGGGGAGACGGAGCATTATTACTAAGACCGTCACACGCAGAGGAGACGGAGCATTATTACTAAGGCCGCCACACGCAGAGGAGACGGAGCATTATTACTAAGGCCGTCACACGCAGAGGAGACGGAGCGTTATTACTAAGGCGGTCACACGCAGAGGAGACGGAGCGTTATTACTAAGGCGGTCACACGCAGAGGAGACGGAGCGTTATTACTAAGGCGGTCACACGCACAGGAGACGGAGCGTTATTACTAAGGCGGTCACACGCACAGGAGAGGGAGCGTTATTACTAAGGCCGTCACACGCAGAGGAGACGGAGCATTATTACTAAGGCCGCCACACGCAGAGGAGACGGAGCATTATTACTAAGGCCGTCACACGCAGAGGAGACGGAGCGTTATTACTAAGGCGGTCACACGCAGAGGAGACGGAGCGTTATTACTAAGGCCGTCACACGCACAGGAGAGGGAGCGTTATTACTAAGGCCGTCACACGCAGAGGAGACGGAGCATTATTACTAAGGCCGCCACACGCAGAGGAGACGGAGCGTTATTACCAAGGCCGTCACACGCAGAGGAGACGGAGCATTATTACTAAGGCCGCCACACGCAGAGGAGACGGAGCGTTATTACTAAGGCCGTCACACGCACAGGAGACGGAGCATTATTACTAAGGCCGTCACACGCAGAGGAGACGGAGTGTTATTACTAAGGCCGTCACACACAGGAGACGGAGCATTATTACTAAGGCCGTCACACGCAGAGACGGAGCATTATTACTAAGGCCGCCACACGCAGAGGGGACGGAGCATTATTACTAAGGCCGTCACACACAGAGGGGACGGAGCATTATTACTAAGGCCGCCATACGCAGAGGAGACGGAGCATTATTACTAAGGCCGCCACACGCAGAGACGGAGCAGTATTACTAAGGCCGCCACACGCAGAGGGGACGGAGCATTATTACTAAGGCCGTCACACAAAGAGGGGACGGAGCATTATTACTAAGGCCGTCACACACAGAGGGGACGGAGCGTTATTACTAAGGCCGCCACACACAGGAGACGGAGCATTATTACTAAGGCCGCCACACGCAGAGGAGACGGAGCGTTATTACTAAGGCGGTCACACGCAGAGGAGACGGAGCATTATTACTAAGGCCGCCACACGCAGAGGAGACGGAGCGTTATTACCAAGGCCGCCACACGCAGAGGAGACGGAGCATTATTACTAAGGCCGCCACACGCAGAGACGGAGCATTATTACTAAAGCCGCCACACGCACAGGAGACGGAGCAGTATTACTAAGGCCGCCACACGCAGAGGAGACGGAGCATTATTACTAAGGCCGCCACACGCAGAGACGGAGCAGTATTACTAAGGCCGCCACACGCAGAGGAGACGGAGCATTATTACTAAGGCCGCCACACGCAGAGACGGAGCATTATTACTAAGGCCGCCACACGCAGAGGAGACGGAGCATTATTACTAAGGCCGCCACACGCAGAGACGGAGCATTATTACTAAGGCCGCCACACGCAGAGGGGACGGAGCATTATTACTAAGGCCGTCACACTCACAGGAGACGGAGCATTATTACTAAGGCCGTCACACGCAGAGGAGACGGAGTGTTATTACTAAGGCCGTCACACACAGGAGACGGAGCATTATTACTAAGGCCGTCACACGCAGAGGAGACGGAGCATTATTACTAAGGCCGCCACACGCAGAGGAGACGGAGCGTTATTACCAAGGCCGTCACACGCAGAGGAGACGGAGCATTATTACTAAGGCCGTCACACGCAGGGGAGACGGAGCGTTATTACTAAGGCCGCCACACGCAGAGAAGACGGAGCATTATTACTAAGGCCGTCACACGCAGAGGAGACGGAGCATTATTACTAAGGCCGCCACACGCACAGGAGACGGAGCATTATTACTAAGGCCGTCACACACAGAGGAGACGGAGCATTATTACTAAGGCCGTCACACGCAGAGGGGACGGAGCATTATTACTAAGGCGGTCACACGCACAGGAGACGGAGCGTTATTACTAAGGCCGCCACACGCAGAGGGGACGGAGCGTTATTACTAAGGCCGCCACGCAGAGGAGACGGAGCGTTATTACTAAGGCCGCCACACGCAGAGGAGACGGAGCGTTATTACTAAGGCCGTCACACGCAGAGGAGACGGAGCATTATTACTAAGGCTGTCACACGCAGAGACGGAGCATTATTACTAAGGCCGTCACACGCAGAGACGGAGCATTATTACTAAGGCCGCCACACGCAGAGGGGACGGAGCATTATTACTAAGGCCGTCACACACAGAGGGGACGGAGCATTATTACGAAGGCCGCCATACGCAGAGGAGACGGAGCATTATTACTAAGGCCGCCACACGCAGAGACGGAGCAGTATTACTAAGGCCGCCACACGCAGAGGGGACGGAGCATTATTACTAAGGCCGTCACACAAAGAGGGGACGGAGCATTATTACTAAGGCCGTCACACACAGAGGGGACGGAGCATTATTACTAAGGCCGCCACACGCAGAGGAGACGGAGCAGTATTACTAAGGCCGCCACACGCAGAGGAGACGGAGCATTATTACTAAGGCCGTCACACGCAGAGGAGACGGAGCGTTATTACTAAGGCCGCCACACACAGGAGACGGAGCATTATTACTAAGGCCGCCACACGCAGAGGAGACGGAGCATTATTACTAAGGCCGCCACACGCAGAGGAGACGGAGCGTTATTACTAAGGCGGTCACACGCAGAGGAGACGGAGCATTATTACTAAGGCCGCCACACGCAGAGGAGACGGAGCGTTATTACCAAGGCCGCGACACGCAGAGGAGACGGAGCATTATTACTAAGGCCGCCACACGCAGAGACGGAGCATTATTACTAAAGCCGCCACACGCACAGGAGACGGAGCAGTATTACTAAGGCCGCCACACGCAGAGGAGACGGAGCATTATTACTAAGGCCGCCACACGCAGAGACGGAGCAGTATTACTAAGGCCGCCACACGCAGAGGAGACGGAGCATTATTACTAAGGCCGCCACACGCAGAGACGGAGCATTATTACTAAGGCCGCCACACGCAGAGGAGACGGAGCATTATTACTAAGGCCGCCACACGCAGAGACGGAGCATTATTACTAAGGCCGCCACACGCAGAGGGGACGGAGCATTATTACTAAGGCCGTCACACGCAGAGGGGACGGAGCATTATTACTAAGGCCGTCACACTCACAGGAGACGGAGCATTATTACTAAGGCCGCCACACGCAGAGGAGACGGAGCATTATTACTAAGGCCGACACACGCAGAGGAGACGGAGCATTATTACTAAGGCCGCCACACGCAGAGGGGACGGAGCATTATTACTAAGGCCGTCACACGCAGAGGAGACGGAGCATTATTACTAAGGCCGTCACACGCAGGGGAGACGGAGCATTATTACTAAGACCGTCACACGCAGAGGAGACGGAGCATTATTACTAAGGCCGCCACACGCAGAGGAGACGGAGCATTATTACTAAGGCCGTCACACGCAGAGGAGACGGAGCGTTATTACTAAGGCGGTCACACGCAGAGGAGACGGAGCGTTATTACTAAGGCGGTCACACGCAGAGGAGACGGAGCGTTATTACTAAGGCGGTCACACGCACAGGAGACGGAGCGTTATTACTAAGGCGGTCACACGCACAGGAGAGGGAGCGTTATTACTAAGGCCGTCACACGCAGAGGAGACGGAGCATTATTACTAAGGCCGCCACACGCAGAGGAGACGGAGCATTATTACTAAGGCCGTCACACGCAGAGGAGACGGAGCGTTATTACTAAGGCGGTCACACGCAGAGGAGACGGAGCGTTATTACTAAGGCCGTCACACGCACAGGAGAGGGAGCGTTATTACTAAGGCCGTCACACGCAGAGGAGACGGAGCATTATTACTAAGGCCGCCACACGCAGAGGAGACGGAGCGTTATTACCAAGGCCGTCACACGCAGAGGAGACGGAGCATTATTACTAAGGCCGCCACACGCAGAGGAGACGGAGCGTTATTACTAAGGCCGTCACACGCACAGGAGACGGAGCATTATTACTAAGGCCGTCACACGCAGAGGAGACGGAGTGTTATTACTAAGGCCGTCACACACAGGAGACGGAGCATTATTACTAAGGCCGTCACACGCAGAGGAGACGGAGCATTATTACTAAGGCCGCCACACGCAGAGGAGACGGAGCGTTATTACTAAGGCCGCCACACGCAGAGACGGAGCATTATTACTAAGGCCGTCACACGCAGGGGAGACGGAGCGTTATTACTAAGGCCGTCACACGCAGAGGAGACGGAGCATTATTACTAAGGCCGTCACACGCACAGGAGACGGAGCATTATTACTAAGGCCGTCACACGCACAGGAGACGGAGCATTATTACTAAGGCCGTCACACGCAGAGGAGACGGAGCGTTATTACTAAGGCCGCCACACGCACAGGAGACGGAGCGTTATTACTAAGGCCGCCACACGCACAGGAGACGGAGCGTTATTACTAAGGCGGTCACACGCACAGGAGACGGAGCATTATTACTAAGGCCGTCACACGCAGAGACGGAGCATTATTACTAAGGCGGTCACACGCAGAGGAGACGGAGCGTTATTACCAAGGCCGTCACACACAGAGGAGACGGAGCGTTATTACCAAGGCCGTCACACGCAGAGGAGACGGAGCGTTATTACTAAGGCCGTCACACGCAGAGGAGACGGAGCGTTATTACTAAGGCCGTCACACGCAGAGGAGACGGAGCGTTATTACTAAGGCCGTCACACGCACAGGAGACGGAGCATTATTACTAAGGCCGTCACACGCAGAGGAGACGGAGCGTTATTACTAAGGCCGCCACACGCACAGGAGACGGAGCATTATTACTAAGGCCGCCACACGCACAGGAGACGGAGCGTTATTACTAAGGCCGCCACACGCAGAGGAGACGGAGCGTTATTACTAAGGCCGTCACACGCAGAGGAGACGGAGCATTATTACTAAGGCTGTCACACGCAGAGACGGAGCATTATTACTAAGGCCGTCACACGCAGAGACGGAGCATTATTACTAAGGCCGTCACACAAAGAGGGGACGGAGCATTATTACTAAGGCCGTCACACACAGAGGGGACGGAGCATTATTACTAAGGCCGCCACACGCAGAGGAGACGGAGCAGTATTACTAAGGCCGCCACACGCAGAGGAGACGGAGCATTATTACTAAGGCCGTCACACGCAGAGGAGACGGAGCGTTATTACTAAGGCCGCCACACACAGAAGACGGAGCATTATTACTAAGGCCGCCACACGCAGAGGAGACGGAGCATTATTACTAAGGCCGCCACACGCAGAGAAGACGGAGCATTATTACTAAGGCCGTCACACGCAGAGGAGACGGAGCATTATTACTAAGGCCGCCACACGCACAGGAGACGGAGCATTATTACTAAGGCCGTCACACACAGAGGAGACGGAGCATTATTACTAAGGCCGTCACACGCAGAGGGGACGGAGCATTATTACTAAGGCGGTCACACGCACAGGAGACGGAGCGTTATTACTAAGGCCGCCACACGCAGAGGGGACGGAGCGTTATTACTAAGGCCGCCACGCAGAGGAGACGGAGCGTTATTACTAAGGCCGCCACACGCAGAGGAGACGGAGCGTTATTACTAAGGCCGTCACACGCAGAGGAGACGGAGCATTATTACTAAGGCTGTCACACGCAGAGACGGAGCATTATTACTAAGGCCGTCACACGCAGAGACGGAGCATTATTACTAAGGCCGCCACACGCAGAGGGGACGGAGCATTATTACTAAGGCCGTCACACACAGAGGGGACGGAGCATTATTACTAAGGCCGCCATACGCAGAGGAGACGGAGCATTATTACTAAGGCCGCCACACGCAGAGACGGAGCAGTATTACTAAGGCCGCCACACGCAGAGGGGACGGAGCATTATTACTAAGGCCGTCACACAAAGAGGGGACGGAGCATTATTACTAAGGCCGTCACACACAGAGGGGACGGAGCATTATTACTAAGGCCGCCACACGCAGAGGAGACGGAGCAGTATTACTAAGGCCGCCACACGCAGAGGAGACGGAGCATTATTACTAAGGCCGTCACACGCAGAGGAGACGGAGCGTTATTACTAAGGCCGCCACACACAGGAGACGGAGCATTATTACTAAGGCCGCCACACGCAGAGGAGACGGAGCATTATTACTAAGGCCGCCACACGCAGAGGAGACGGAGCGTTATTACTAAGGCGGTCACACGCAGAGGAGACGGAGCATTATTACTAAGGCCGCCACACGCAGAGGAGACGGAGCGTTATTACCAAGGCCGCCACACGCAGAGGAGACGGAGCATTATTACTAAGGCCGCCACACGCAGAGACGGAGCATTATTACTAAAGCCGCCACACGCACAGGAGACGGAGCAGTATTACTAAGGCCGCCACACGCAGAGGAGACGGAGCATTATTACTAAGGCCGCCACACGCAGAGACGGAGCAGTATTACTAAGGCCGCCACACGCAGAGGAGACGGAGCATTATTACTAAGGCCGCCACACGCAGAGACGGAGCATTATTACTAAGGCCGCCACACGCAGAGGAGACGGAGCATTATTACTAAGGCCGCCACACGCAGAGACGGAGCATTATTACTAAGGCCGCCACACGCAGAGGGGACGGAGCATTATTACTAAGGCCGTCACACTCACAGGAGACGGAGCATTATTACTAAGGCCGCCACACGCAGAGGAGACGGAGCATTATTACTAAGGCCGACACACGCAGAGGAGACGGAGCATTATTACTAAGGCCGCCACACGCAGAGGGGACGGAGCATTATTACTAAGGCCGTCACACGCAGAGGAGACGGAGCATTATTACTAAGGCCGTCACACGCAGGGGAGACGGAGCATTATTACTAAGACCGTCACACGCAGAGGAGACGGAGCATTATTACTAAGGCCGCCACACGCAGAGGAGACGGAGCATTATTACTAAGGCCGTCACACGCAGAGGAGACGGAGCGTTATTACTAAGGCCGCCACACACAGGAGACGGAGCATTATTACTAAGGCCGCCACACGCAGAGGAGACGGAGCGTTATTACTAAGGCGGTCACACGCACAGGAGAGGGAGCGTTATTACTAAGGCCGTCACACGCAGAGGAGACGGAGCATTATTACTAAGGCCGCCACACGCAGAGGAGACGGAGCATTATTACTAAGGCGGTCACACGCAGAGGAGACGGAGCGTTATTACTAAGGCGGTCACACGCAGAGGAGACGGAGCGTTATTACTAAGGCGGTCACACGCAGAGGAGACGGAGCGTTATTACTAAGGCCGCCACACGCACAGGAGACGGAGCATTATTACTAAGGCCGTCACACGCACAGGAGACGGAGCATTATTACTAAGGCCGTCACACGCAGAGGAGACGGAGTGTTATTACTAAGGCCGTCACACACAGGAGACGGAGCATTATTACTAAGGCCGTCACACGCAGAGGAGACGGAGCATTATTACTAAGGCCGCCACACGCAGAGGAGACGGAGCGTTATTACCAAGGCCGTCACACGCAGAGGAGACGGAGCATTATTACTAAGGCCGCCACACGCAGAGGAGACGGAGCGTTATTACTAAGGCCGTCACACGCACAGGAGACGGAGCATTATTACTAAGGCCGCCACACACAGGAGACGGAGCATTATTACTAAGGCCGCCACACGCAGAGGAGACGGAGCGTTATTACTAAGGCGGTCACACGCACAGGAGAGGGAGCGTTATTACTAAGGCCGTCACACGCAGAGGAGACGGAGCATTATTACTAAGGCCGCCACACGCAGAGGAGACGGAGCATTATTACTAAGGCGGTCACACGCAGAGGAGACGGAGCGTTATTACTAAGGCGGTCACACGCAGAGGAGACGGAGCGTTATTACTAAGGCGGTCACACGCAGAGGAGACGGAGCGTTATTACTAAGGCCGCCACACGCACAGGAGACGGAGCATTATTACTAAGGCCGTCACACGCACAGGAGACGGAGCATTATTACTAAGGCCGTCACACGCAGAGGAGACGGAGTGTTATTACTAAGGCCGTCACACACAGGAGACGGAGCATTATTACTAAGGCCGTCACACGCAGAGGAGACGGAGCATTATTACTAAGGCCGCCACACGCAGAGGAGACGGAGCGTTATTACCAAGGCCGTCACACGCAGAGGAGACGGAGCATTATTACTAAGGCCGCCACACGCAGAGGAGACGGAGCGTTATTACTAAGGCCGTCACACGCACAGGAGACGGAGCATTATTACTAAGGCCGTCACACGCAGAGGAGACGGAGCGTTATTACTAAGGCCGCCACACGCACAGGAGACGGAGCATTATTACTAAGGCCGCCACACGCAGAGGAGACGGAGCATTATTACTAAGGCCGCCACACGCAGAGGAGACGGAGCGTTATTACTAAGGCGGTCACACGCAGAGGAGACGGAGCATTATTACTAAGGCCGCCACACGCAGAGGAGACGGAGCGTTATTACCAAGGCCGCGACACGCAGAGGAGACGGAGCATTATTACTAAGGCCGCCACACGCAGAGACGGAGCATTATTACTAAAGCCGCCACACGCACAGGAGACGGAGCAGTATTACTAAGGCCGCCACACGCAGAGGAGACGGAGCATTATTACTAAGGCCGCCACACGCAGAGACGGAGCAGTATTACTAAGGCCGCCACACGCAGAGGAGACGGAGCATTATTACTAAGGCCGCCACACGCAGAGACGGAGCATTATTACTAAGGCCGCCACACGCAGAGGAGACGGAGCATTATTACTAAGGCCGCCACACGCAGAGACGGAGCATTATTACTAAGGCCGCCACACGCAGAGGGGACGGAGCATTATTACTAAGGCCGTCACACGCAGAGGGGACGGAGCATTATTACTAAGGCCGTCACACTCACAGGAGACGGAGCATTATTACTAAGGCCGCCACACGCAGAGGAGACGGAGCATTATTACTAAGGCCGACACACGCAGAGGAGACGGAGCATTATTACTAAGGCCGCCACACGCAGAGGGGACGGAGCATTATTACTAAGGCCGTCACACGCAGAGGAGACGGAGCATTATTACTAAGGCCGTCACACGCAGGGGAGACGGAGCATTATTACTAAGACCGTCACACGCAGAGGAGACGGAGCATTATTACTAAGGCCGCCACACGCAGAGGAGACGGAGCATTATTACTAAGGCCGTCACACGCAGAGGAGACGGAGCGTTATTACTAAGGCGGTCACACGCAGAGGAGACGGAGCGTTATTACTAAGGCGGTCACACGCAGAGGAGACGGAGCGTTATTACTAAGGCGGTCACACGCACAGGAGACGGAGCGTTATTACTAAGGCGGTCACACGCACAGGAGAGGGAGCGTTATTACTAAGGCCGTCACACGCAGAGGAGACGGAGCATTATTACTAAGGCCGCCACACGCAGAGGAGACGGAGCATTATTACTAAGGCCGTCACACGCAGAGGAGACGGAGCGTTATTACTAAGGCGGTCACACGCAGAGGAGACGGAGCGTTATTACTAAGGCCGTCACACGCACAGGAGAGGGAGCGTTATTACTAAGGCCGTCACACGCAGAGGAGACGGAGCATTATTACTAAGGCCGCCACACGCAGAGGAGACGGAGCGTTATTACCAAGGCCGTCACACGCAGAGGAGACGGAGCATTATTACTAAGGCCGCCACACGCAGAGGAGACGGAGCGTTATTACTAAGGCCGTCACACGCACAGGAGACGGAGCATTATTACTAAGGCCGTCACACGCAGAGGAGACGGAGTGTTATTACTAAGGCCGTCACACACAGGAGACGGAGCATTATTACTAAGGCCGTCACACGCAGAGACGGAGCATTATTACTAAGGCCGCCACACGCAGAGGGGACGGAGCATTATTACTAAGGCCGTCACACACAGAGGGGACGGAGCATTATTACTAAGGCCGCCATACGCAGAGGAGACGGAGCATTATTACTAAGGCCGCCACACGCAGAGACGGAGCAGTATTACTAAGGCCGCCACACGCAGAGGGGACGGAGCATTATTACTAAGGCCGTCACACAAAGAGGGGACGGAGCATTATTACTAAGGCCGTCACACACAGAGGGGACGGAGCGTTATTACTAAGGCCGCCACACACAGGAGACGGAGCATTATTACTAAGGCCGCCACACGCAGAGGAGACGGAGCGTTATTACTAAGGCGGTCACACGCAGAGGAGACGGAGCATTATTACTAAGGCCGCCACACGCAGAGGAGACGGAGCGTTATTACCAAGGCCGCCACACGCAGAGGAGACGGAGCATTATTACTAAGGCCGCCACACGCAGAGACGGAGCATTATTACTAAAGCCGCCACACGCACAGGAGACGGAGCAGTATTACTAAGGCCGCCACACGCAGAGGAGACGGAGCATTATTACTAAGGCCGCCACACGCAGAGACGGAGCAGTATTACTAAGGCCGCCACACGCAGAGGAGACGGAGCATTATTACTAAGGCCGCCACACGCAGAGACGGAGCATTATTACTAAGGCCGCCACACGCAGAGGAGACGGAGCATTATTACTAAGGCCGCCACACGCAGAGACGGAGCATTATTACTAAGGCCGCCACACGCAGAGGGGACGGAGCATTATTACTAAGGCCGTCACACTCACAGGAGACGGAGCATTATTACTAAGGCCGTCACACGCAGAGGAGACGGAGTGTTATTACTAAGGCCGTCACACACAGGAGACGGAGCATTATTACTAAGGCCGTCACACGCAGAGGAGACGGAGCATTATTACTAAGGCCGCCACACGCAGAGGAGACGGAGCGTTATTACCAAGGCCGTCACACGCAGAGGAGACGGAGCATTATTACTAAGGCCGTCACACGCAGGGGAGACGGAGCGTTATTACTAAGGCCGCCACACGCAGAGAAGACGGAGCATTATTACTAAGGCCGTCACACGCAGAGGAGACGGAGCATTATTACTAAGGCCGCCACACGCACAGGAGACGGAGCATTATTACTAAGGCCGTCACACACAGAGGAGACGGAGCATTATTACTAAGGCCGTCACACGCAGAGGGGACGGAGCATTATTACTAAGGCGGTCACACGCACAGGAGACGGAGCGTTATTACTAAGGCCGCCACACGCAGAGGGGACGGAGCGTTATTACTAAGGCCGCCACGCAGAGGAGACGGAGCGTTATTACTAAGGCCGCCACACGCAGAGGAGACGGAGCGTTATTACTAAGGCCGTCACACGCAGAGGAGACGGAGCATTATTACTAAGGCTGTCACACGCAGAGACGGAGCATTATTACTAAGGCCGTCACACGCAGAGACGGAGCATTATTACTAAGGCCGCCACACGCAGAGGGGACGGAGCATTATTACTAAGGCCGTCACACACAGAGGGGACGGAGCATTATTACGAAGGCCGCCATACGCAGAGGAGACGGAGCATTATTACTAAGGCCGCCACACGCAGAGACGGAGCAGTATTACTAAGGCCGCCACACGCAGAGGGGACGGAGCATTATTACTAAGGCCGTCACACAAAGAGGGGACGGAGCATTATTACTAAGGCCGTCACACACAGAGGGGACGGAGCATTATTACTAAGGCCGCCACACGCAGAGGAGACGGAGCAGTATTACTAAGGCCGCCACACGCAGAGGAGACGGAGCATTATTACTAAGGCCGTCACACGCAGAGGAGACGGAGCGTTATTACTAAGGCCGCCACACACAGGAGACGGAGCATTATTACTAAGGCCGCCACACGCAGAGGAGACGGAGCATTATTACTAAGGCCGCCACACGCAGAGGAGACGGAGCGTTATTACTAAGGCGGTCACACGCAGAGGAGACGGAGCATTATTACTAAGGCCGCCACACGCAGAGGAGACGGAGCGTTATTACCAAGGCCGCGACACGCAGAGGAGACGGAGCATTATTACTAAGGCCGCCACACGCAGAGACGGAGCATTATTACTAAAGCCGCCACACGCACAGGAGACGGAGCAGTATTACTAAGGCCGCCACACGCAGAGGAGACGGAGCATTATTACTAAGGCCGCCACACGCAGAGACGGAGCAGTATTACTAAGGCCGCCACACGCAGAGGAGACGGAGCATTATTACTAAGGCCGCCACACGCAGAGACGGAGCATTATTACTAAGGCCGCCACACGCAGAGGAGACGGAGCATTATTACTAAGGCCGCCACACGCAGAGACGGAGCATTATTACTAAGGCCGCCACACGCAGAGGGGACGGAGCATTATTACTAAGGCCGTCACACGCAGAGGGGACGGAGCATTATTACTAAGGCCGTCACACTCACAGGAGACGGAGCATTATTACTAAGGCCGCCACACGCAGAGGAGACGGAGCATTATTACTAAGGCCGACACACGCAGAGGAGACGGAGCATTATTACTAAGGCCGCCACACGCAGAGGGGACGGAGCATTATTACTAAGGCCGTCACACGCAGAGGAGACGGAGCATTATTACTAAGGCCGTCACACGCAGGGGAGACGGAGCATTATTACTAAGACCGTCACACGCAGAGGAGACGGAGCATTATTACTAAGGCCGCCACACGCAGAGGAGACGGAGCATTATTACTAAGGCCGTCACACGCAGAGGAGACGGAGCGTTATTACTAAGGCGGTCACACGCAGAGGAGACGGAGCGTTATTACTAAGGCGGTCACACGCAGAGGAGACGGAGCGTTATTACTAAGGCGGTCACACGCACAGGAGACGGAGCGTTATTACTAAGGCGGTCACACGCACAGGAGAGGGAGCGTTATTACTAAGGCCGTCACACGCAGAGGAGACGGAGCATTATTACTAAGGCCGCCACACGCAGAGGAGACGGAGCATTATTACTAAGGCCGTCACACGCAGAGGAGACGGAGCGTTATTACTAAGGCGGTCACACGCAGAGGAGACGGAGCGTTATTACTAAGGCCGTCACACGCACAGGAGAGGGAGCGTTATTACTAAGGCCGTCACACGCAGAGGAGACGGAGCATTATTACTAAGGCCGCCACACGCAGAGGAGACGGAGCGTTATTACCAAGGCCGTCACACGCAGAGGAGACGGAGCATTATTACTAAGGCCGCCACACGCAGAGGAGACGGAGCGTTATTACTAAGGCCGTCACACGCACAGGAGACGGAGCATTATTACTAAGGCCGTCACACGCAGAGGAGACGGAGTGTTATTACTAAGGCCGTCACACACAGGAGACGGAGCATTATTACTAAGGCCGTCACACGCAGAGGAGACGGAGCATTATTACTAAGGCCGCCACACGCAGAGGAGACGGAGCGTTATTACTAAGGCCGCCACACGCAGAGACGGAGCATTATTACTAAGGCCGTCACACGCAGGGGAGACGGAGCGTTATTACTAAGGCCGTCACACGCAGAGGAGACGGAGCATTATTACTAAGGCCGTCACACGCACAGGAGACGGAGCATTATTACTAAGGCCGTCACACGCACAGGAGACGGAGCATTATTACTAAGGCCGTCACACGCAGAGGAGACGGAGCGTTATTACTAAGGCCGCCACACGCACAGGAGACGGAGCGTTATTACTAAGGCCGCCACACGCACAGGAGACGGAGCGTTATTACTAAGGCGGTCACACGCACAGGAGACGGAGCATTATTACTAAGGCCGTCACACGCAGAGACGGAGCATTATTACTAAGGCGGTCACACGCAGAGGAGACGGAGCGTTATTACCAAGGCCGTCACACACAGAGGAGACGGAGCGTTATTACCAAGGCCGTCACACGCAGAGGAGACGGAGCGTTATTACTAAGGCCGTCACACGCAGAGGAGACGGAGCGTTATTACTAAGGCCGTCACACGCAGAGGAGACGGAGCGTTATTACTAAGGCCGTCACACGCACAGGAGACGGAGCATTATTACTAAGGCCGTCACACGCAGAGGAGACGGAGCGTTATTACTAAGGCCGCCACACGCACAGGAGACGGAGCATTATTACTAAGGCCGCCACACGCACAGGAGACGGAGCGTTATTACTAAGGCCGCCACACGCAGAGGAGACGGAGCGTTATTACTAAGGCCGTCACACGCAGAGGAGACGGAGCATTATTACTAAGGCTGTCACACGCAGAGACGGAGCATTATTACTAAGGCCGTCACACGCAGAGACGGAGCATTATTACTAAGGCCGTCACACAAAGAGGGGACGGAGCATTATTACTAAGGCCGTCACACACAGAGGGGACGGAGCATTATTACTAAGGCCGCCACACGCAGAGGAGACGGAGCAGTATTACTAAGGCCGCCACACGCAGAGGAGACGGAGCATTATTACTAAGGCCGTCACACGCAGAGGAGACGGAGCGTTATTACTAAGGCCGCCACACACAGAAGACGGAGCATTATTACTAAGGCCGCCACACGCAGAGGAGACGGAGCATTATTACTAAGGCCGCCACACGCAGAGAAGACGGAGCATTATTACTAAGGCCGTCACACGCAGAGGAGACGGAGCATTATTACTAAGGCCGCCACACGCACAGGAGACGGAGCATTATTACTAAGGCCGTCACACACAGAGGAGACGGAGCATTATTACTAAGGCCGTCACACGCAGAGGGGACGGAGCATTATTACTAAGGCGGTCACACGCACAGGAGACGGAGCGTTATTACTAAGGCCGCCACACGCAGAGGGGACGGAGCGTTATTACTAAGGCCGCCACGCAGAGGAGACGGAGCGTTATTACTAAGGCCGCCACACGCAGAGGAGACGGAGCGTTATTACTAAGGCCGTCACACGCAGAGGAGACGGAGCATTATTACTAAGGCTGTCACACGCAGAGACGGAGCATTATTACTAAGGCCGTCACACGCAGAGACGGAGCATTATTACTAAGGCCGCCACACGCAGAGGGGACGGAGCATTATTACTAAGGCCGTCACACACAGAGGGGACGGAGCATTATTACTAAGGCCGCCATACGCAGAGGAGACGGAGCATTATTACTAAGGCCGCCACACGCAGAGACGGAGCAGTATTACTAAGGCCGCCACACGCAGAGGGGACGGAGCATTATTACTAAGGCCGTCACACAAAGAGGGGACGGAGCATTATTACTAAGGCCGTCACACACAGAGGGGACGGAGCATTATTACTAAGGCCGCCACACGCAGAGGAGACGGAGCAGTATTACTAAGGCCGCCACACGCAGAGGAGACGGAGCATTATTACTAAGGCCGTCACACGCAGAGGAGACGGAGCGTTATTACTAAGGCCGCCACACACAGGAGACGGAGCATTATTACTAAGGCCGCCACACGCAGAGGAGACGGAGCATTATTACTAAGGCCGCCACACGCAGAGGAGACGGAGCGTTATTACTAAGGCGGTCACACGCAGAGGAGACGGAGCATTATTACTAAGGCCGCCACACGCAGAGGAGACGGAGCGTTATTACCAAGGCCGCCACACGCAGAGGAGACGGAGCATTATTACTAAGGCCGCCACACGCAGAGACGGAGCATTATTACTAAAGCCGCCACACGCACAGGAGACGGAGCAGTATTACTAAGGCCGCCACACGCAGAGGAGACGGAGCATTATTACTAAGGCCGCCACACGCAGAGACGGAGCAGTATTACTAAGGCCGCCACACGCAGAGGAGACGGAGCATTATTACTAAGGCCGCCACACGCAGAGACGGAGCATTATTACTAAGGCCGCCACACGCAGAGGAGACGGAGCATTATTACTAAGGCCGCCACACGCAGAGACGGAGCATTATTACTAAGGCCGCCACACGCAGAGGGGACGGAGCATTATTACTAAGGCCGTCACACTCACAGGAGACGGAGCATTATTACTAAGGCCGCCACACGCAGAGGAGACGGAGCATTATTACTAAGGCCGACACACGCAGAGGAGACGGAGCATTATTACTAAGGCCGCCACACGCAGAGGGGACGGAGCATTATTACTAAGGCCGTCACACGCAGAGGAGACGGAGCATTATTACTAAGGCCGTCACACGCAGGGGAGACGGAGCATTATTACTAAGACCGTCACACGCAGAGGAGACGGAGCATTATTACTAAGGCCGCCACACGCAGAGGAGACGGAGCATTATTACTAAGGCCGTCACACGCAGAGGAGACGGAGCGTTATTACTAAGGCCGCCACACACAGGAGACGGAGCATTATTACTAAGGCCGCCACACGCAGAGGAGACGGAGCGTTATTACTAAGGCGGTCACACGCACAGGAGAGGGAGCGTTATTACTAAGGCCGTCACACGCAGAGGAGACGGAGCATTATTACTAAGGCCGCCACACGCAGAGGAGACGGAGCATTATTACTAAGGCGGTCACACGCAGAGGAGACGGAGCGTTATTACTAAGGCGGTCACACGCAGAGGAGACGGAGCGTTATTACTAAGGCGGTCACACGCAGAGGAGACGGAGCGTTATTACTAAGGCCGCCACACGCACAGGAGACGGAGCATTATTACTAAGGCCGTCACACGCACAGGAGACGGAGCATTATTACTAAGGCCGTCACACGCAGAGGAGACGGAGTGTTATTACTAAGGCCGTCACACACAGGAGACGGAGCATTATTACTAAGGCCGTCACACGCAGAGGAGACGGAGCATTATTACTAAGGCCGCCACACGCAGAGGAGACGGAGCGTTATTACCAAGGCCGTCACACGCAGAGGAGACGGAGCATTATTACTAAGGCCGCCACACGCAGAGGAGACGGAGCGTTATTACTAAGGCCGTCACACGCACAGGAGACGGAGCATTATTACTAAGGCCGTCACACGCAGAGGAGACGGAGCGTTATTACTAAGGCCGCCACACGCACAGGAGACGGAGCATTATTACTAAGGCCGTCACACGCACAGGAGACGGAGCATTATTACTAAGGCCGTCACACGCAGAGGAGACGGAGTGTTATTACTAAGGCCGTCACACACAGGAGACGGAGCATTATTACTAAGGCCGTCACACGCAGAGACGGAGCATTATTACTAAGGCGGTCACACGCAGAGGAGACGGAGCGTTATTACCAAGGCCGTCACACACAGAGGAGACGGAGCGTTATTACCAAGGCCGTCACACGCAGAGGAGACGGAGCGTTATTACTAAGGCCGTCACACGCAGAGGAGACGGAGCGTTATTACTAAGGCCGTCACACGCAGAGGAGACGGAGCATTATTACTAAGGCCGTCACACGCACAGGAGACGGAGCATTATTACTAAGGCCGTCACACGCAGAGGAGACGGAGCGTTATTACTAAGGCCGCCACACGCACAGGAGACGGAGCATTATTACTAAGGCCGCCACACGCACAGGAGACGGAGCATTATTACTAAGGCCGTCACACGCAGAGGAGACGGAGCGTTATTACTAAGGCCGCCACACACAGAGGAGACGGAGCATTGTTACTAAGGCCGCCACACACAGAGGAGACGGAGCATTATTACTAAGGCTGTCACACGCACAGGAGACGCAGCATTATTACTAAGGCCGCAACACGCGGAGATGGAGCATTATTACTAAGGCCGTCACACGCAGAGGGGACGGAGCATTATTACTAAGGCGGTCACACGCAGAGGAGACGGAGCATTATTACTAAGGCCGCTTGTGAGTAACCGCACCAGATGTAGCAGTAACTGCAAGTGACCGAAGTAGCGAAACTGGGTCGGATGTGTTAATAACGGAACAGGGGGTTCAAGCAGGGAAACCCCCTCCCCCAACACCATTATTACACAGGGGGGAGTGTGTTATAAATACACACAGCAGGGGGAGGTATTTATCTGTTAGTGATAAGGGACTGCAGGTACAATATATAGGTGTGTGTGTGTGTAGGTGGCAGTGAGGTGTCGGTGCAGAGCTCAGTCAGACACGCACACGTTGGTTTTTATTTCCATCACTGTGTCAGTGTTTATTCTCCTTGCAGCGTACAAACAGCACAGCTCATACAGGAAGCACTGAGGAATGATCAGCCGCCGCCCCCCCCCCCCCCGGTAACCGGGCACCGCCCCAGCGCAGAAAGCAGTGCTGGGGGAAGGGTACAACCTGCCAGCACTGACAGGGTTAATACGCAGAGGCGCAGCAGGTGGGGGGGGGTCCCTGCTGGGATTCGTGCCGAGACGCCCCTCCCACCCATTAACCCCCATCCCGGCCACACCGCCAGCACCGGGGGAGAGTCACAGAAGCTGCTACATATGGGAGGTGACCGTGAGCCGGCCGTGGGAGAGGAGGGGGGGACACGGACCGATTCACCCTCCCCGCAGGCGGCTCGTTACGCCTTCAACTAGAAACTACCAATCCTAACGAGGGGGAGAGCAAACGCCGCGCTGCGCAACCCTTCCCGCTGCCACATCTTCCGTGCAAGGCGTCGGCGCTCAAACAAAAAACAGAGCGTGCGCGGTACAGGCAGGGAGGCGTGACCGGGGGGGGCGTGCAAGCCCAGCCCACGCGGGATCCCACCAAGAACACCAGAGGAAGCGCAGGGGGAGGGTTTGACACCATTTTTTTTTTTATTAATCTTCAACTGCAGTGAAAAAAATTAGAACCTTGTACAAGCGCCGCGTCCCGCGTCCTCCGGCCAGCGCGGAGAATATACCTACAATCAGTCCTTCCTTTCCCCCGCGCGTTCCGCGTTCTTTACATCCGGCCATTTCTCTGTAAGTGCAGCAGGAGAACCAGTGTCGCGTGAAAAAGTCCCATGAACTAAAATCCGGCAACAGCTCAGGAAAAACGGCGTGGCGTCCGCCCCCCTCCCCCCCCCCCGTGTTCTCGCGTGTCGCTTTAACTGTCAGCAACCCCCCCCCTCCCCGCAGACATCCGGCGTTGGAAGGGTTAATTTTCACATTCTGCAGACAGCGGTACAGATTTTGATTCTCTTTGGCACGTTGGTGAGCGTCAGGGCTGCTACCCTCTGAAATTAAGGGGGCGGGAGACATGGGGGCGGCGGGAGACATGGGGGGGCAAACACCCCCCACCCCCTAGTCGCTCCCTTCAAAATGTATATCATTGCTTTGAGGGGGGGGTCGTTTTGAAGGCAGCTTTCACGGTTGAACTTCTGTACAATTCCCCTGCTCTCTCCTCTCCCCCCCCCCCCCAATTCACAGATCAAAAAAAAAAAACAGGAGACGTGAACGCCACAGGCAGCGCGCGCTTACTACGAGACTAGTTCAGTCTGTTTCCCTCAACCGCCTCCACCGCCCGAGAGGCCTTGCATACCTGCCGTCTCAGCGGGAGGGGTTAAACGATAGAAAGGGGGGGGAAAAAAATAATGAACCTAGAGTAACAGACCTTGCTTGGTAATCTAGAAACCTGGTGACAGCTTCGCTCCCCCCCCCCCATTAGTCTAGATGAACAGGGGGAGGGGGGGGGGTTAGCGCGGAGAAGGTTTGACGCTTCCAGCCTGTGATGGAGGTTATTAAACTGCAAAAATGACTTGAAGCTCATCAATGTGGAACAGCTCTCCTCACTCACACTCACGCACGCACTCACTCCGGGAGGGGATCCAAGTCACCCCCCCCCCTCTGCTCAGTCCACGCTCGGCCTCACGCGCTGGGCGGACACACAGCAAGTGATGGGGGAAAAAAAGGGGGGGGGGGGGGGGCTGCGTTCGGCAGGGAAAGAAAAACAAATATATATATTTATATATATATATAGAAAAAGAAAATATTCTTAGCGGCCAGATGGTTCAAAGGAAAAACCCCCCCAAGTGTAGATGTGTCATTGCGCCAGTCACTGCGGCTCTGCAGCGGCAGACGGCAGACGCCTTCTATCCATAAGAGTGGAGGGTCTCTCTCCTCTCCCGGGGAGGGGGGGGAGTCCCAGGGAGTCTCTGCTTCTCACAGCACGGCTGTGGCTGGATTTTTCCATGTGGTTGTGTTTGAAGCCTCACTCACTCACTCACCCTCTCATTCCCAAGCATTCACTATCCGCGCACATACTCCTCACTCCCGCCGGGACTCATCAGCATTCTCTCTCTCGTGTGTGTGTGGAGGTTTTTCTTCTTCCAGTGGGATGTCGGGCTCAGGCCCACCGCCGGTGAGGTCTGGAGAGAGAGAGGAGGAGGAGATGGGTGGAGCGGACATCACAGGGGGGCGCACGCACCCCGCCCTGAACCCCGGGAACCCTCCTTACCAGGCTTGGTTCTTCAGCTTCCTCAGCTCCTTTGTCGCCCATGTGGCCAGCGTCTTGGTCTTGTTGGTCTTGGACTTCCTACCCTCGGTCAGCAGCTCGTGGATCATCGGCCGCGCCTCCACCAGCTTCAGGACGTCCTTCCCAAACGCCGTGCACAGGTCACTGGGGGGGGGGAGTGGGGGACAGAGAGAAGCAGCTCACACCCCGGTCACCAAACACAGCCCCGTGCCCGACAGTTTGAGGTTCTGCTCAGGGACGGGGCAATCTCATGGAAGGGTCAGTGGTGGGCGTGAGGACTTCTGTCTGACAGAGGAAGCTGTAATGATGACCACGGGCGGGGCTGTAAGGTTATGCTCCCAAAGTGAACCGCTGCCATATCAACAAGGCCTCAAACAGCAGCGCCGAGAACCTTCTAACTACTGTCACTATGAATACATGATCAGGAAGAGAGGTTGGAAATGGACCCGAGCCATTTACACCGAGCCCCTTCCCCTCCCCCCGGAGAAGCAGAGAGTTTGGGACTGGATCAGAGCCATTTACACCGAGCCCCTCCCCCCCCCGGAGAAGCAGGGAGTTTGGGACTGGATCAGAGCCATTTACACCGAGCCCCTTCCCTCCCCCCGGAGAAGCAGGGAGTTTGGGACTGGATCAGAGCCATTTACACCGAGCCCCTTCCCTTCCCCCCGGAGAAGCAGGGAGTTTGGGACTGGATCAGAGCCATTTACACCGAGCCCCTCCCCCCCCCCGGAGAAGCAGAGTTTGGGACTGGATCAGAGCCATTTACACCGAGCCCCTCCCCCTCCCCCCCCGGAGAAGCAGGGAGTTTGGGACTGGATCAGAGCCATTTACACCGAGCCCCTCCCCTCCCCCCGGAGAAGCAGGGAGTTTGGGACTGGATCAGCGCCATTTACACCGAGCCCCTCCCCTCCCCCCGGAGAAGCAGGGAGTTTGGGACTGGATCAGAGCCATTTACACCGAGCCTTCCCCTCCCCCCGGAGAAGCAGGGAGTTTGGGACTGGATCAGAGCCATTTACACCGAGCCCCTTCCCCTCCCCCCGGAGAAGCAGAGAGTTTGGGACTGGATCAGAGCCATTTACACCGAGCCACTCCCCCCCCCGGAGAAGCAGGGAGTTTGGGACTGGATCAGAGCCATTTACACCGAGCCCCTCCCCGGAGAAGCAGAGTTTGGGACTGGATCAGAGCCATTTACACCGAGCCCCTCCCCCGGAGAAGCAGAGTTTGGGACTGGATCAGAGCCATTTACACCGAGCCCCTTCCCCTCCCCCCCGGAGAAGCAGGGAGTTTGGGACTGGATCAGAGCCATTTACACCGAGCCCCTTCCCCTCCCCCCGGAGAAGCAGAGAGTTTGGGACCGGATCAGAGCCATTTACACCGAGCCACTCCCCCCCCCGGAGAAGCAGGGAGTTTGGGACTGGATCAGAGCCATTTACACCGAGCCCCTCCCCCGGAGAAGCAGAGTTTGGGACTGGATCAGAGCCATTTACACCGAGCCCCTCCCCCGGAGAAGCAGAGTTTGGGACTGGATCAGAGCCATTTACACCGAGCCCCTTCCCCTCCCCCCCGGAGAAGCAGGGAGTTTGGGACTGGATCAGAGCCATTTACACCGAGCCCCTTCCCCTCCCCCCCGGAGAAGCAGGGAGTTTGGGACTGGATCAGAGCCATTTACACCGAGCCCCTTCCCCCCCCCTCCCCCCGGAGAAGCAGGGAGTTTGGGACTGGATCAGAGCCATTTACACCGAGCCCCCCCCCGGAGAAGCAGAGAGAAGTCTTCAGAGATTCATAATCAACACAGCGTGGATTCTGCGTGGTGCATGAACATGTCATCCTCAGACAGAGCCCTCCGCGCAGATGAAAGCGCTCTGCGAGACGCGTCGGCTGACAGGCCCCCCCCCCCGTAGTTTGAGCAGGATCGCTTTTGTAGGATAGGCTTATCTTGCTAATATTCGGGTGTTTCTCCCTCATGGAGCACGATACCCCGGGAAGGACCGCAACAAACCCGGACCCTCCGCTGCCGTGTGTCTCAGGATGCTACGTCACTTCTATCAGACTGTCTCCTCAGTGACCAGGAGTGTGACACTGACCAGCAGGGGGGGACCGCCCGACAGGTGAGCCTGGAGACCCTCCAACCCAGAAATATCACCTTCCATACAGCGGCCACGGACCTCTCCCAGGGGATTCAGGGATCTCGTTATACAGCGGCCACGGACCTCTCTCCCCAGGGGATTCAGGGATCTCGTTATACAGCGGCCACGGACCTCTCCCAGGGGATTCAGGGATCTCGTTATACAGCGGCCACGGACCTCTCCCAGGGATTCAGGGATCTCGTTATACAGCGGACACGGACCTCTCCCAGGGGATTCAGGGATCTCGTTATACAGCGGCCACGGACCTCTCCCAGGGGATTCAGGGATCTCGTTATACAGCGGCCACGGACCTCTCCCAGGGGATTCAGGGATCTCGTTATACAGCGGCCACGGACCTCTCCCAGGGGATTCAGGGATCTCGTTATACAGCGGCCACGGACCTCTCCCAGGGGATCCAGTGATCTCGTTATACAGCGGCCACGGACCTCTCCCAGGGGATTCAGTGATCTCGTTATACAGCGGCCACGGACCTCTCCCAGGGGATTCAGGGATCTCGTTATACAGCGGCCACGGACCTCTCCCAGGGGGATTCAGGGATCTCGTTATACAGCGGCCACGA